>NC_062519.1:4610671-4640671 GCF_022655615.1 Tachysurus fulvidraco | reverse complement strand
ACTACGGACAATTACGGACAATCCAGAGATGCCAATCAACCTACCATGCATGTCTTTGGACCGGGGGAGGAAACCGAAGTACCCGGAGGAAACCCCCGAGGCACGGGGAGAACATGCAAACTCCACACACACAAGGAGGAGGCGGGAATCGAACCCCCAACCCTGGAGGTGTGAGGCAAGCGTGCTAACACTAAGCCACCGTGCCCCCCAGCTCCTTTACACAAAGGTTCAAATCCTGCCACTGACATCCATGACTAATGTGCTTTCTCTGGCTGTGTGGGCGGGATCTTATACCCTATCCTCCCTGTCAATCAGATATTAGCCAATCATGGGCATTTTTGAGATTGCGTATGAGAAAGAAGGCAGATGGTGATTTTCTGTAGGCAGAAACTGACCAAATAAGGTAGAAAATAAGAGAAAATGACAATAAAAACAAAAAATCTATTTTATCTATACGTAAAGCAAATTTACAGAACTATACAAAGTCAGAATATAAATGTGTTTCTTTAATAATCGGACGGCAAATTATTTTCGATCCTAAATATTTTGTCACCCCGCTAAAAAGTGAAGCAAGTTAATCGAGTTGGAGTTGTGAACACAGACTCTGACATCTCCGGCCCACCCTGACAGCCACCAGCTACAATCACTTCCAATGTGGCAGAAAGGCTGTGAGAGACTCTCATTTCTCTCACCTCACACTTCGCACTTCAGAATGGGAAAACGATCACAGCTCCACAGTCACCTGAATCTCCACACACAGGCAAGAACATCAGCTCCATCAGCGACCGCATGGACCAGGTGTAGGACTTGACACCATCGACGGAAAAAGAAATCATCACAGCCTACGACCACTTCACTGAAACAACCTCCTATTTGAATATTACATTGACGTTACTTTGTCGTCTAACACTTTGTCATGCCGTTACGTTATAAATCCAAACCAAAACAATCGGTAAAAAAAAAAAGTACGGTCTCGTTTTTGTCTTCTTCTTACGTGTCCACAATTTGACAATAATTACAATTTCTTCGAAAAATGTTAAAGTCGTTTTAGCATTTTATTCTCTACGCACATTTCATACAAACTTAGTCATTTTACTACTTACATCTTTACATCATTTCTTTATTAACCTTACTTTAAAAAAACAAACAAACAAACAAACAAACAAAAAAAAACTCTAATAGCTCTGACACTGGAGGCTACTTCCTTAAGTTAGTGTTAATTAAACATCCCCCTTTAAGAAAATCTAAAACTACCATATCTTATAATATATTTAGTAAAACGGCATTAGATTTAAGTTGACTTAAAGGTGGGGTGTACGAGGTTTGAGAAATTCTTCAGAAAACAAACAAAACAAACCTGTAGCCAATGAGCAGAAAGGGGCGTGTCTTGTCGATATGCGGCGGAGAGAGTGTTCAGTGCGCATGTGTGATATTAGCAGAAAGCGATTGAAACATTGACATGGAGGATAAAAAGCCTGGGTTACGTATGTATGTATGTATGTATGTGTGGGCGGAGCTATCAATACAGGGGTGGGACCCATTTGGGTTAGGGGCGTGTTTGTTTTGGTGATTTCAAATGTCAACATTGGTTTACAAACAACGTACACCCCACCTTTAAGTGGAGTTACACACGGACCTACTTATTTATGAGATATTCACATTGCAGTAGTGTTTGGATAATTTTTTTTTTAACTTAAAACATTAATATGAGGAATGTTTTATATAGTGGAACATAAAATATATTTATCCTTATAAATTCACTCTGGAACACCAGTGCCTTTTTTTTCCCTCCGATCCCACTTTAATCACTTAAACGAACATCAAATTAATGGCGTAATCACACGCAGACGTTTTGGTTAGTAAAACGTTTTCTGCGAGCACAACCAGAGCAAAGAAAAAAAAAAATAAATGACCGAATCGATAAGAGAAACACAGAACAGCTAGATTATCTGGAGCTATCTAATGTTTGCAGAATGAATGGGCTACCGGACATAAGGTAAAGATTTGTGCCACATTAGTCAAGCTAAATCCTCCTAAATTAGGTGGTGGTGTGGGAAAAAAAAACATGCTCATTTTTCTAAACGACTCGTACGGAACGACTTTGTCAGCGAGGTCCATACACCCTGGTTTCTTCTACCTATTTTATTCACCAAAGCACAGCATTGCTGCTTGGTATGCATCTCTGAACCGAGGCCCTGAGTTAATATTGCATTGTGTGAAAAGTATCGATCAGGTGTGTTTCAGTCGGAAATTTGATTTTTGGAAGGGGGAACATTTGCCAGACACAAAATTAATAGATTGCTTCCAAATAGAGCACAAAGAAATCAATTTCCATATAATTTTCACCATGAGCAAGGTGGGCTGGGGTGAGGTGGAGGGGTAAAGAGAAGCCAAGAGACGTTCTTTGTGATAAAAACCGTCTCTAATATGAAAATCATTTCCCGACGCGTTTTTATACGAATCTTTCGGTCAGCGATTAAGCTTGAAGAATGAAGCCATTGAGGTCGGTTGTGAAAGGCACACAGCAGGAGGCCAAGGCCTCAGGTTTCAGTCATTTTGTGTATGGGCATTCGCATGTATCGGATAAATGGGAGTGAATATTTTATTAGCGTCATTATGTCAGTGCTGAAAAAGTGTGTGTGGGAAATTATTCATTTGCGACGTTACCGGATTTGATATCGTTTACTGAAGAAAAGGTTGCCATGAGAACTGAAAATCCCTATTATTTTCTTTTTTTTTTTTTTGTTGGTTTGTTTGTCTATTTATTTTTTTTAAAATGGAGATTAAATTCAAGATGTAAAATTTTTTGCATCTTTTTATTTATTTATCAGTCCCAGATGTTAAGAAACCACTAAAAACGACAAACTTTTCATTTCTTATTATAAAATTAGTGTCCAAACTGATAACACTGTAAGCTATTTTTTGCTACTCCGACATTCGTATCATGGCTGCGTTTGGATAATTAAAGAAGCCAAATAAAAAACAGGGTGTGCTGAATGTAGGTCAAGGGCTTTTGTGCTCTATTTTAACACACATCCTTTGGCAAAACTGCTTCTGTTAACGATCTATAAATTGTAGCATTAAATGAAACCCAAATTGCAGACAGAGCGCTGCGTTCAGCACTTCGACGATATTTGGGAAGGAAGAAATGCAAATCGGCTTAAATTAAATCGCTTCGGTTTTACATAATGTTTTGAAAACAAGTCTTTTCTTCAGATGGATTTAAATCAGCAGGATATTTACCTGGAATATTAAAGTGCTATGATTAAACTGCTTGAAAGTATTTAAAAGTCAAGGCAAAAAATTAGACACAGTCTTTTAAACATATGTGGAAATGTATTTTATATTTTTGTATTTATTAGGAATTGTATTTATTTATTCTTTGATTTTCAGACACCTTTCATGGCTTACTTACACATATAATTAATTATTATTATTATTATTTTTTTTTTCAAATATCAGAGTCATCTCTAACATTTCCATTTACAAAACACTTATTTGATTAAAAGGTCATTAGCATTAACATGATGTTTATGTTTGGTGAGGACGTTTGCCTCATTTGCATGTTCTATCCATTTTTCAGGGGTTTCCCTCTGGGTTCTCTGGTTTCCTCTATAGAGTAAGAAATTACAGATTGTATGAACCCAGATTAGACTCTAAGGAACAAGTATCATAAGATGATATTCGTTTAGAACTCTAAACGAATAATCTTGATTAATTGTTAGTATGGGAGTGCCAGAAGGACATCAAGGACTGTCACTGAACAAAGGGTATACGTGACTGTGATTACCATTTATGTACATACTTTTTTTTACTGTGTGTATGCGCACACATACTTTTTTTTTTTTTATTATTAGATGCAAAATACAAATACAAAGACCAACAAAACAAAACGTGTGTGTGTGTGTGTGTGTGTGTGTGTGTGTGTGTGTACATACATATATATACACACATACATAAGTCAAAGAGGAAAATATATTAATAATAATAATTATAATAATGAGAGTAATAACGATAAAGACAGTAATAGTATCACACAAAAAAAATGTAAATGTAAAATTGGGTATGAGGAAGGTGACAATATCAACAGTAATAGCAATAATAATAATAACAATAATAATAATAATAATAATAATAATAATAATAATAATAATAATAATAATAATAATAATACTAATAATAATGAAAAATCCAATTAATAAGAAATAGTAATAATAATAATAAGAAGAATTAGTATAATAATAATAATAATAATAATAATAATAATAATAATAATAATAATAATAATAATAAAAATATATAATAATAATAATAATAATAATAATAATAATAATAATAATAATAATAATAATAATAATAATACAACTATTAATGATAATGTATTATAAAGCTGCCACTGATAACCCTCATGGCCATGGCATAGTATAGACCAACGCCGGCGTCATATTACAACGGGCTATCAAGGTGAGGTGCTGCGGGATCCATGGTCCCAAAATCCATACCCATCCCCAGCCGGTGATTACCATTTAACCCTTTCCACCCTTTTCCTATTTTTCTGCCTGTTTTTTAAATCAACATGCTCTGTTTTAAATGAGAACATCTCAAAAATTACAAGGTGTATTTGAATAATTCCAAAAGAAAGGTAACACGTAACACATTGCTGCAGAAGAAAATAAAAAATTAATTCAGTCTGACAAAAATTTCCCAATTCCAGATAGAGTATCTCTATGTAATAATTGATAACAAAGCCTTAAAAACTCCAGGAATCTATTTCATAACATCACACCATTAACTGTTTCAAGACTGATTTACCTATTGGGTATGAGAGATATTATAGAGAGTTTTTTTAAGGACGTCTAGGTGGACTGTGTGCCACGATGGCGCATGTTGGCATCTTCTGTAATATCTGCGATTTCTCAGGGTGTAATTCCATAATACTGGTTCCAAAATAAAGGTAACATAATATTGCTGCAGAAGTGTTAAAAATAAGTACAGGATACGTCATCAGTTCTTACACTCAACTTACATTTAAATCGAAACCCCGTTCAAACTACACAGAGATAATAGGTATTGATTTTAATCACTGCTACACTAGAATAAACTTCTTCTTCATTAAGATCTTCGCCCTCATCAGTGTATTTTCTCACACCTGTCCAAAGACATGTATATTTGGGATTACTTGCACTTTACAATTGTCTATAGTGTGTGCGTATGTGTTTTTGTGTATGATTGAGCCCTGTATTGGGTTGATATGACATATAGGGTGTCGCCTGCCTTGTACCCCGAGTTTCCTGGGACAGACGAGGATCCCTGCGACTTTAACATAAGCATTTTGGGACGTGACTGAATGGATATTCTTGCAACTAAAAATCATACAATATTTTCACTTTGCAGCACCAGGGCTTTACAAACTGAAAAAACACATGGAACATACAGTATAGGACTCCACCATAGCACAGCATACTAACTTTCTAGAAGGTTCTCAGTGGCACCGGTTTCCCATTCATTCATCAGAGCTTTGAGGAGCGAACCATGCTGCTATGCCATTTGTTGGCCTTGACTCTTCTAGCGAGTGGAAAAGAAAAAAAAAAGCCCAAAATGACCTACTCTAGGGCAAATGCATTTCCCAGCATGACTGTGAACGGCGTGACACTTTGGAGTGCTTCTCCTAATCCATCCTGAAAAGCTCTCATTCAAAACGGGAACAAATCTCAACATGTGCTGAACAAGCTGGAAGTATTTCCATGTATTTCTTTTGGCAAACAATTTTACATTTATAAATCAGAGCTGGGAACCTAATAGTCTGGAGATCTTAACTTAACTTTTTAGAAGGTACTTCTTCTAAAATAAATAAATAAATAAATAAATAAATAAATAAATAAATAAATAAATAAACGTCAGACTGCCGCATTATCGATTATGTTCCGGTGAGGTTTTATAGTATTGTATTGTACTGAATAATATTAAATTACATTGCATTGTTGCGCTTCACAACAATTATCAATAAAATATAAGAGTAATTGCATTTCAGTGCATATAATACGTTCTTCCTACATCATTTGAATGATTTCTCTCCAAGCTGACTGATCGCTAAATGCATTAGTGATCCAAAAATTAAGATAAGATGTCTAATTCGTCTTCGCTCCAGCGGCCGACTGCAATAATGACTCATTAAGCATTGTGTTTAAGTGATATCGGCCTCCATCATTTGCCAGGAACAAATGGACGCAGCTTCCCCTTATCCATCCGAGTGGAACATAAAATCCAATCTAAAAAACATTTGCGTGAGGGGGAAATTGACCCAGATAGATAGATCAAATAAATGAATGTTCCGAATCCCATCAGAGGGAAGCCATTAGGGCCTATTTGCTTGTCATAATATTCCTTTTTGGTGATGACTTATTACTCTCATGGTTGCACAGGAGGCCATAAAAGCAACCCTTTCTCTCCAAAAAAAAAACAAAAAAAAAAACACATGCAGGTAAAGGTTGAGAGACGGAGAGCTGAATAAGTCTAACTGTCTTGATTTTCTGTAAAAGTTAATGTTCTGGAAGGTTGTTGTGAGTTCAAATCCCTTAACCTTTAACTGCTTGGGTTGTTCTCTGACTCAGTTGTGAATTGTGCTGGAAAAAATATCTAAATGTTAATGTAATCACGGTGCAAGCATTTTTTTTAGATGCTCTTTCACTGTCAAGATCAACACCAAGCCCTGCAAACCTGACTTGCTGAATTTTGTGTATTTTTATTCTGGTAACAAACAAGATTATCTTAATTCCCTGGTTTTCATTAATGTGTCTGTTTTCCTTTTGGTCAACTTCAAGACATACTGTAAAAAACAACATCTAACCAAATGATAAATGAAGGCTGGAAAACTCCGCTGTTTTGAGTACTGAGTGACTTCTGCGAGAGGCATTAATTGCTCCCGTTGCAGAATATCACACTTTCAAAGTTGAAAAATGGGCCATTGAAGTCTCCTGTACAGTCTGGAATGCACCAACAACTGTGCGAAGGAATGAGCAAATTAAAGACTCCCCCTTTTGTCAGGAAACAAAAAGCTCTTTGGCAAATTAAAGCTTATCGTTTCGTCAATATTTTGTATTATCGTGACTCTAATGGCGCTTAATTGGCTACTCCAAGAAAGTGCAGTCATCATAATGTAAGATTTTGAAACACATGCGGCGCACGTCGATACGCAATTAAAAGAAAGAAACAGCTAAGTGAAAAATTGCAGGAAGGAAAATGGGGGTAAATGAGGATGATGAAGCAATTGCAGACATAAAAATACCAAAGGGCTTGGGAGTATACAATGTATTTAATCCATACACAATATTTTAGCTACAGTTCTTTAGGCATGTGTTGGACTGTCTTCTGTAATCCCATTTCTACCCACTCGGAATTCTGACCTGTCCTATCCACCCCTAAAGGAATTCGGCCCAATCCTACCCACTTTTATCTAAAGAAATTCTATCCTGTTCCGCTCACTTCTGATGGAACTCTGACCAACCAAGTTATTTAGACTAATCCTGTGTGGTCCTGGGGGGAGGCAGGGTGGCTTAGTGGTTAGCATGTTCGCCTCACACCTCCGGGGTCGGGGGTTCGATTCCCACCTCCGCCTTGTGTGTGGAGTTTGCATGTTCTCCCCGTGCCTCGGGGGTTTCCTCCGGGTACTCCGGTTTCCTCCCCAGTCCAAAGACATGCATGGTAGGTTGATTGGCATCTCTGGAAAATTGTCCGTAGTGTGTGAGTGTGTGAGTGAATGTGTGTGTGTGTGTGCCCTGTGATGGGTTGGCACTCCGTCCAGGGTGTATCCTGCCTCGATGCCCGTGACCCGAGGTAGTTCGGATAAGCGGTAGAAAATGAATGACTGAATGAATGAATGTCTGGTACTCAAGAAGTTCTGTCCAACACTGCCAGCTCCAGTAGAACATTAGACCAATTCTTCCCTTTCCATAAAGAATTCTTGTCCAGTCTTGTTCACTCCCACTGATCTTAGTCCAATCTAGCCAGCTATGGAATTTGACCCATAATGTTAAAATTGCCCCTGAAGTAACCCTGACCAATATTCCTGCTCTATTAGTCAGGAATTTAGTCCATTAGTGGAGATTTAGTCCTATCTGAGAGGTGGATTAAGGTCTCTAGCTCATGCAGTTATTTATTTATTTATTTATTTTTCAATGTCTCATCCTGCCCATTTTCTAATAAACCTTCTCAATTGCATAAATTTCACCAAAAGCATGTGTGAAAGAAAATAAAAGGAATAAAGGCTCCTATATAACCTACCTTCAATGTGTCCCTACCGAATTCCAAATAACTGTGACCATGAACAAATCTTACCGTAACGTACAACAAGCAACAACATTCAAATCAAGCAACAAACTTTTTTTTAGAGCTGAAAATAAGTATGACTATAATTTCAAATGGTTGATCTGAAAATCCATTTCATCCAGTGCAAAAATCATCTTGGTATAAACCCAGCGCCTGTCTTGTAAATATTTTACAATTCAACCTCCGCAAATATACGCCCGATAAAAACGACACCATAGATCACTTGGGCATTTAAAGCTTTCAGAAATGTGTAACACAGAGCATCGGTTTAGAACGAAAAATAGTCCTATGTGCACAAGACATGGTTTACAGCTCAATGGACCGGATACGTTTATCTGTGGAAAGAAATAAAATATGAAATTGAGTCTAAACAGAAATGAATTCCACTGACTTCCTGTATGAAAATGCAACTATTTTACAACTGCACAGTAATTAACTTCTCATAATTACAGTAAAAGTGCATCATTTTCTTAGTGATCTCTGGTGAGCCTGTTCTGCCCAGTCTGGGGTGAATTACTGTAGATCAATTAGGAATTCATTCTAATCATCAAAACCGATGATTATACTGATGACTGCTGTGGAAAATGGATGAAATGTTTGGCTTAATTAGCCTCGTTAACGTGCTGCTCGAACAGCTAGACGTGGCCCGGTGCATAAGCTCAGCTTGTCAGGATGATACGTGGTCATCATCAGTGGGTCAGATAAAGTGACATGACATACTGTACGGGGACCCATACTCAGAATTCGTTCTCTGCATTTGACCCATCCAAAGTGCACACACACAGCAGTGAACACACACACACACACACACACACCGTGAACACACACCCGGAGCAGTGGGCAGCCATTTATGTTGCGGCGCCCAGAAGCAGTTGGGGGTTCGGTGCCTTGCTCAAGGGCACCTCAGTCGTGGCCGGCCCGAGACTCGAACCCACAACCTTTGGGTTACGAGTCAGACTCTCTAACCATTAGGCCAGGACTTCCCATGGAAGTTGTCTGTGTCTGTGCTGTTTAACAAATAATCAAACAAATCAATCTTCCGATATCTCTCAGGACGTCTATATATTCGATATCATCGAAATGAAAAAAGATACTAAGACATCCCTCGAGTTGACAAATCCTGTCCACTGAAGGAATGCTGACAAAAGCTCCCTTCACCTGTAGATAGACCGATACCACCAGCTTCTCCAGAAAGATTGTCTAATCCTACCACCTCCTGAAAGAATTCTGCCCAATTGCCCAAGTCATCAAGGAATTCCGACCAATTTAGCTTACTCACATAAAAAGCTAGACTAACCCCCCTCACTCGGGAAGGAATTCTCTACAATTCCACCTACTGCCACAAAAAGTTAGACCAATGCCACTTGCTCCTGAAGGAAATCTAACCAATCATGCCTGTCCTCATAGGAATGCTGACAAATCCTAGCCACTCTCACAGAACATCTTGTTTCCTAAAGTTCGACTAGCTCCACCTGCTCTTGAAGAAAGTTTGATCAATTTTTTTTGCCCCGGATTAAATTTCAACCAATACCTCTAGGAGATTAGTTAAACTAATCTAATCTACCAATTTCTGTCCAATTCCAGCTGCAAAAAGTTCGATCACTGATGCTGTCCACTTTTGAAAGAAATCTAAGCAATCATGTCTGCTCTCGACGGAATCCTGACCGTTCCCTCCTGCAAGTGCGGGAAACTTAACGATATCTCCAGATTCCTAAGGAATTCGGACCGATCCCACCTAGTCTTTAATGAATTTTGGCCAATTCTGCTTGCTCCCAATAAGGTTAATAGAGTCCCTCTCGCTCCCAAAGACATTTTGACCAATACCTCCAGCAGAAAGTTAGTCGAATCACACCCAGTCCTTAAGGAATTCTATCCAATTCAATCCACTGCCACAAAAAGTTAGACCGATGCCCCCCACTCCTGAAGGAAATCTATCTGATCATGTCTGTTCTCCAAAGTATTCTGACCAATCCTATCTGTTCTTGCAGAAAATTTGACCAATCCTGTCTACTCCTAAAGGAACACCAACAAAGTTAGACCAGTCCTTCTGCTTCCTAAGAAATTCTGACCAATTGCACTTGCTCCTGAACAAATTCTGAACAATCGTCACCCTCAAATCATTCATTCATTCATTCATTCATTTTCTACCACTTATCTGAACTTCTCGGGTCACGGGGAGCCTGTGCCTATCTCAGGCGTCATCGGGCATCGAGGCAGGATACACCCTGGACGGAGTGCCAACCCATCACAGGGCACACACACACTCTCATTCACACACACACACACACACACACTACAGACAATTTTCCAGAGATGCCAATCAACCTACCATGCATGTCTTTGGACCGGGGGAGGAAACCGGAGTACCCGGAGGAAACCCCCGAGGCACGGGGAGAACATGCAAACTCCACACACACACACAAGGCGGAGGCGGGAATCGAACCCCGAACCCTAGAGGTGTGAGGCGAACGTGCTAACCAATAAGCTACCGTGCCCCCCCCCCCAATCAACCCGCTCCCAAAGAAAATCTGACCAATCCAAGCCTTTAATGTAAACTATATATCCATTATACAGTATATCCACTATATATTGCTTAGAATGTCTTCTTTTCAACCTCAGCCTTATACCTCAGTCGCATACATCTTCATTTGTTCGGATATAGCGTCTACGTCTCGTACGAGAATATCATGTTTGATAATATTATTGAAAAATGTAAATCTTCTAAATATTCTAGTAAAAATATTCAAATAAATGTATATCCGTTCAGCGGCCTGATAACTTTTTCATATCTTCAGAAAGCAGCTCATATATTGACTGCAATAAAAACCCTGCAGTCTTTTAAAATCGCCTTCATTCAGCCTAAATGATGCTTAGTTTTATTTTATTAGCTCAGCAGATGAAAACTAATGGAATCTGCACTGATGGGCTCAGCTTCGTTTTTACAGTTTTTTAAAATTCTTTTTATTTATTTATTTTGAGGGATGATCTGGGATTTATTTAGGCTAAAAAACAAAAAACAAACAACAAAAAAAAACGAACGCATAAAATAAATCATGGTTTTTATTTGACAGTGTAATTATCTAGAAAAAGCACAGCACAGAAGAAAATAAAAGGAAAAAACACAAGCAAACAAACAAAACAAAATAACAAAAAAAAAGCAAACTTTAGAAATTAAATTGGGGTCATTAAAACGCAGAAAATAATCGCTCAACAACAGCGTGGTATGATGCAGCCCAAAAAAAAACCAAAAAAAAAAAAACCAAAAAAAAACCCATTCTTTTTCTTTTCGCTTATTTTTTCATCAATTTTTAATAGCACAATTAATCTATCATTAATTTATCCATTTATAGTTACAGTTAACGATGTGGAATAATCCCTTAATAATAATAAGTCTTGTAGAGAAAAAAAAAACAAACAAAAAAACAAATCCAGCTTATAATGAGATCAGTTTACAGCATCAACATTCTGACCAATCAGAACGTTGTGTTCCACTGAATAATTATTTAATTCATTTGTGTAAAAAAAAAAAAAAAAAAAAAAGATTAAACATAAAATATCGACTTTATCCCTAATATAAAATCATAATAAATTCATTATTTATAAGTGCTCATAATGTATCACCATTCCCACTACAATTATTTGATTAAAAATAAATAAATAAATAAATAAATAAATAAATAAATAAATAAATAAATAAAGAATGAATGAATAAAAAGGAATCTTTATTTATGGATCTTTTGATAGATGGACAACTTGTTACCATTATACAGTATTACCCCACATATCATTTCTAAACCAACAGACACTAAAAGGAGGCTTGTTTTCGGCTGGATAATTACACAGCACTTGCATCTGTCAGAGCTGTAAACCCTAAAAGTGACTGCAGCTCTAAAAGCATGCGAGATGAAGAGCGGTGAAAGTCTTGGGCCACTGCTTTACTCTAAATTATGGACATGATGCAACGATGCATAAGAACTTCACTTTGCCATAATGAACTTTAATGGCTGATGTTTTATTGAGGTCTGTCTGTCTTGCTGGAGGAATTGGTATAATTATATCACTCTGACTTAAGAGGCTCATAAATCCCAAGACCCATGTAGCAATATTTTATTACCCTTTTTCTGGCACCGACTGCTGAACTCTAGACCATGTCATGTGAATTATATATCGTCTCCGGCATTATTTTCTCCGAATGACGTTACGATTCGAGAGTTAATTGAGGTCGGACGTTTACGTGTGTCCGTAGATTAAACCCACCGTAGATGAGATGTTAGTTAAAGACATTCTGAAATCTTTATCATTTGGGATCGAGTATGATTCAACGGTGCTAATTATTATAACTACTGTATAAGATCCCATAAAAATAAATAAAATTCTTCTTTCATTAAAGCGTATTTTGACATTGGGCGGCACTAGAAATGGAACATCCGATCGTGTCATGTGGTAGCTATGCGTTAGCCTAGTGGTTAAGGAGTTGGGCTACCAATTGGTGGGTTGTGAGTTTGTATCCAAGGTCCACCAAGCTGCCACTGCTGGGTAGCTGAGCAACGAACCTTAATCCATTAGGAAAATGTTTGTCGCTCTGGATAACAGTGTCTGCAAAATGCTGTAAATGTGTCATGTAGGGTTTGTTTTCCGTTCACGCCTGGCATTCAGTGGACTTGGCATTACGTATGCGTCTCTGGTGAACACTTGCGATTGGATGTTATACGTCAGGTCGGCAGGAGGAAGGCTGTCATTCACAATTGTTGCATCAGACTTCTGGTGCATTTATTTTCCTGCTCACACAGAAAGTGGACGGGATTTTGACCAAGTCCACCTGCTCTAGATTTTGACCGATCCTGGGTACTCCTAAATATAAGCTCTGTTAAAATAAGTGCATATCATCACCATCATCATCATCATCATCATCATCATCATCATCATCATCATCATCATCAGGCCAATATTTTCTGTTTTTCTGAAAGACGTCATTATTTTGACATTGCATGTAAAAATAGGTCACTATCAAAACTCTCTCTCTCTCTCTCTCTCTCTCTCTCTCTCTCTCTCTCTCTCTCTCTCTCTCTCTCTCTCTCTCGCTCTACTGAAATGTCTGGAATCTGAAATGTGCTATAAAGATATATAAAAATAGAAGCAATAAACACGTTTTAGCGAGGTTAAAAAAAGCTAGCATCAAATTTTTGCGAGGTGTCATCTGTAAATGATGCTGACATTAATAAAATAAATAAAATCGGATAATGTGGTGAAAAAAGAAAGGTTTATTTACTGCCTTCAGGAAATATGTTTTTTCCTTTTTTTAAATTCATTTAGATTTTATATAGTTAATAAATGAAGCATATGCTGCATGGATTTCCATAAAAAATTCAAAATCTAGACTTAAAATAATAAATACGAAATACATTTGTGTGTGTGTGTGTGTGTGTGTGTGTGTGTGTGTGTGTGTGTGTGTGTGTGTGTGTGTGTGTGTGTGTAGAGTAAATTGGAATACAATACAAATTAATTTCTACAATATAATAAATAAATTGAAATACCCTTCTTAAAATATAATAAACTTTAGATTTCTAATCTTCTGATCTATAAGCTTTAAAGAAGACTATTTATTTATTTATTTATTTATTTATTTATTTATTTATTTATTTATTTATTTATCTATTTCTCAGGATCAAAAAAATAGACTGTGAGAATATTTTTCAACATTATGGACAAAATATTGTGTTGACTGAAGCTTCAGGGTATATACAGTATTAAGTATTTTATTGTTATTATATATTTTTAATAATCAGATTAAAATTGTAATTTTTATTTATTCATTCATTCATTCATTCATTCATTTATTTATCTATCTATCTATCTATCTATCTATCTATCTATCTATCTATCTATCCATCTATTTATTTATTTATTTATTTATTTATTTATTTATTTATTTATTTATTTAGTGAGTGGGTTTTTTTAGATTTAGCTTCCTGTTTGCAAGATAAATTATCACTAAATTATTCAAATTTGGAAACGGTTCGTTTATTTGGACAGAAAAAAAAAAAAGATAGTTTCGAGAAAAAACCCCACCTCTGTACAAATGCACTGCAGCATATGATTGACTATTGAGTCGATAGCCAGAGCAAATGGGCACTACATCATTTAGCCTTATAGCCGGCGTCTGCTCTAAATAACACGGTCTGAAAACAATCTCTCCTCTGACAGCGATCGTGCTCGGTGCCGTGTATATGATCGAGCGAGCGTATCGGCTGCTCCGTCGCACCTCTTTGTTGTTTCAGAGCAAATGGATCGTTCTCTATGATGAGATCTATCATCGCATGACTGAGTCCATGGCTAAGTGGGTCAGCGTAAAGAGCGCATGCTTGCGGTACATACATCTCCGTATCACCTGGTGGATTGTGGGTAAGAACATGTGGATATGTGACCTGGGTTACGTTCGCCTTCGCTTCGGCTTGTGGTGAGAAAAGACTGGTGACTAAGCAATGAAAAAAAAAACAACACACACACATTGCGAATCCACCAACCTGGTGGGCGTGGTCTCATCCAGCATGACATCAATCCTATGGAGTGTCATCACTAATGTGCAGTATGGAAAACATTCATCAGAATATCTATTGGAGGATTGGTGTTTGTTGTTTGTTTGGTTGTGGTTGTTATTGTTTTTTTTTTGTTTGTTTTTTAATCTTTTCTTATCATGGCATTTTGTTTAAACACCAATGGTGACATTTCCTGGAGCTCTTCCAATGTTTCTTGGAAGTTTTTCAGCGTGGAACTTTTCCAAAAGCTAGAAGTGAGAAAAATAATCAGAGAGGACAGAGTGTGGGTGAATTATTGGTCTTGTTAGTAAATGAAGATGAGGAGATTTACGACATGTTAAATTTAAACGTGTACTTGCGGTTAGGATAAAGGACGGATTTGTAAGAATATCTGGCAACCCTGCTTAGAGATTTAATTTTATGCTGTTATTAAATAAGATAGCCTTCACCTTCTATTTACATTAAAAAGCCAAGTACACGTGGGGCACGGTGGCTTAGTAGTTAGCACGTTCACCTCATACCTCCAGGGTTGGGGGTTCGATTCCCGCCTCCGCCTTGAGTGTGTGGAGTTTGCATGTTCTCCCCGTGCCTCGGGGGTTTCCTCCGGGTACTCCGGTTTCCTCCCCCGGTCCAAAGACATACATGGTAGGTTGATTGGCATCTCTGGAAAAAATGTCCGTAGTGTGTGAGTGTGTGAGTGAATGAGAGTGTGTGTGCCCTGTGATGGGTTGGCACTCCGTCCAGTGTGTATCCTGCCTCGATGCCCGATGACGCCTGAGACAAACACAGGCTCCCCGTGACCCGAGAAGTTCGGATAAGTGGTAGAAAATGAGTGAGAGAGAGTGAGCCAAGTACGCAATATCTTGTTGGGATTCGTGCACAAGGGAAACTAATCGAATCCAACTCCGATTCCCAGAATTCATCACTACAGGATTCAACACAACACAAAACCCACTTCCCCATCAGGCCAATTCCCAATGGCAGTTAGATCCTCCTATGGTACACAGTGACCTCCAATCACCCTTTATATGACCCAGACCTGCGATGTCTTGCTCCGAGTATTTCTCCATTGACAAACGCCCAGGCTTATTTTTCCGTACTGAATTTAGACTTCCATTCTTTGTAACTTTACTCTTCATGTTTGTCCTTTATGATCTCTGAGCCTTTTTTAAGTTGTCTGACTTTGATTCCGGATTTGTGTTTTTTGGATTGCTTTTGGATTGTTTGGATTTTTAATAAAGCCCGTAGTCACATCCTTCAGACTTCACCGCCTTCGTGAATGGAAAGCCAAAAGAGCTTCAGTATATTCCAAGTCTATATTCGGTGCAAATAATAATCAACAAGATTACATTATTTGCATCAAATTAGACCTTTAAATGGAGTGTAATCTCATACGGCTGCGGATGCTGGAGGTCGTTTAGGTCCGTCCCTAAACGTCCTTCGTTTCCTCCGTCCGACCTGACGCTCGCAAATTTCAATATCTGCTTCGTGACACATTCCAAAGTCTTCCTTCTTCTTACTCAGTAAATGGAAGTCTAGGTTCAGGTCCCTTGCAGTCCTCTTGAAGTCCAGGATTAAAAACCGAATTTCCATAAAAGAAGCTATTTCACGGCAGAAACGATTCTGCGGATACCAGCAAAACGCACAGCAAGGAAGCGCTTACAAACGGAAACGCATATAAAATCCATTTGCGGTCGTCTCGGAAGATCCTATCGGTGATATGATTCACGCCAAACACTGTGAAGTCGAGAAGGCGGAGGAAGGAGGAGCAAGGGAAGAAGGATGGAAGGAAGGATGAAGAAGATTCAGTAAATGAGTGTGTCAGGTGTGTGTCAGGGGATACACAGGCGAAGATCTCCCAGCTCGCCACTTTCCAGTGCTTTTGACCTCGTTTTCATGAATGACCTTGTAAACCAAATCAGTTCAAAGAGCTCGAAGCCGTCCTGTACACAACCTGCAAGAAAACTGCAGTAACGCTGAAGTATCTTTAAACGGTGACATTCAGGTGACATTCTATTGCACTTTACATGACATAATATTAACATTAAAAGCCTCTTATTATATAATGTACAAATTCCTTTATTTGACTATTGCGTAATAAACTATTTCTATCTAAAAAAAAATATTTGGTTTTGTTTGTTTTATTATTATTACATTCAAAAGAGAGACAAAATAAAAGATTTTTGCTTTCATGAGTCGTGAAAAAATTAAACACTTCCTGTCATTCATTCATTCATTCATTCATTTTCTACCGCTTATCCGAACGTCTCGGGTCACGGGGAGCCTTTGCCTATCTCAGGTGTCATCGGGCATCGAGGCAGGATACACCCTGGGGAATCGAACCCCCCACCCTGAAGGTGTGAGGTGAACGTGCTAACCACTAAGCCACAATGCCCCCCTGAAACACTTCCTGTTAGAGGGAAATAATCCACTTTTGGTGAAAACAGTCACTCAGGGATCGTTTGTTTTCCAAAAACGGCACATCTCCAATACACAGATTACACGATGATCATTCCCGGAAATGTATTTCTCTTCACATCCAATTGAGATATTTGTCATATTGTTATCAATAGATTATTAGGCTTAGAGTGTTCGAACATTGTTGTCAGTGTCCACTGGATAAAAACCTTGACTTTGGGGCTTGAGAAAAAGAAACACTGAAGAACATGAAGAGCTCAGCAGCAGGAACTGAGAAACTGAACCGTATACGGAACAAAAGACATGTCTGAACATGGTGTGTTCTGGTAAAGAAGCGGCGCAGTCACAAGCACACGGTCAACCTTCTCACTGAAGGCGTTTCTGATTGGACAGATTTTACACCGTCCACCGAACCGGCAGGAGGCTGATTTTGTTTGGAAATCTTGTAGAGAGGCGACTTGCTGGAATCTTCTGAGCCAGCTGACATTTCAAACCAATAAGGAGTATAAACACACAGCAGGGGGACTTGGCAATCCCACATCTCTCCTGTGCTGCACATCCACACACACACACACACACACACACACACACACACACACACACACACACACACACACACACACACACACACACACACAAATGGTCAAAACAAACTGAGACACTCAGAAGACTTTTCCATAAAACAATTTCCATTTTCTGGGAGCTCTTTCCCAGCTGACTCTACAGGGAACCACAGAGGAAGAATAAACACAAGGCCAGACTCTCCAAAAGTCAGCTGAATTCATCCTACGCTCACAAGCCAAAAATAAGTGCTTTATGACTTGGAACCGAGCAGAGACAAAGAACAGTGTGAAAACCATGCAGTAAGACAGTGTACTGTTGGGGTGTGTGTGTGTAGCTGAAATATCTTGTTCTATTTATTTATTTATTTATTTATTTATTTATTTATTCATTCATTCATTCATTCATTCATTCATTCATTTGTTTGTTTATTTGTTTATTTATTTATTTATTAAATCCATCAGGCATTTTTTTTGGTCCAGTTTTTTTTTTTTTTTTTTTTTTTAAAAACACTAAATGAATTTATTTTATTTTATTTTTTTCTTGTCCTTTTATGTTCGTTTTCTTCTGTGGGAAACTCTTTAAATTGTTCCATCTAGGAGTTTTTTTTCCACTTTTATGCGACTCCTTAAAAAAGTTTCTTTCCCTTTAGAAAATATGTTTTTTTTTAATTATTTTTATTATTAATAATTAATAATTACAAATATAATTATTAGAATAACACATTTTTCACTTTTTTGGAAGCCTTAAATGTGATTCTCACCAACTTTCTTTCTTTCTTTCTTTCTTTCTTTCTTTCTTTCTTTCTTTCTTTCTTTCTTTCTTCCTAAAATGTAACGTTAACATTTTTGTTGAACCCTTTGTGGGATCTTTTTTGTGCCTATTTGCAGGCATGATTTCCAGTTTGTTTCCATGCAGCACCTTTAAATGTGATGTTTTTTTTAAAACAGAAGTAACTGTTTTAATTTATTGAATTTTTATTTGTTCATTTATTTCTTTTATTTTTTTTCGTTTTGTACAGTGATCTTGAGTGTGGGGGAGTTCATTCATTCATTCATTCATTCATTCATTCATTCATTCATTCATTCATTCATTCGTTCATTCATTTTCTACCATTTATCCAAACTATTCTCGGGTCACGGGGCATCAAGGCAGGATAACACCCTGGACGGAGTGGCAACCAATCACAGGGCATGTGGGAGATCTGCTATATAAAATAAAGTTTTAGAATTAAACCTATGTGATAAAGATGATGGTGATGATGATGAATATTATTAATATTATGATTATGATTACTATTATTATTTTTACTGAGAAGCTAATTTTGGGAGGGTTTTTTCACGAATGGCATCCGGCGTAAGTCTGTGTTCGAATTTGCGGATTAGACGACCCACTTTGGCAACCCGCATCATGAGAAGCTAAAGGACAACAATAACAATTATTTTTCTTATTAATATTATTATTAATAAAGGTTTGCAGAGTAGTTTGCACGCACACACACACACACACACACACACACAAACACACACACACACACACACACACACACACACACACACACACACACACACTATGGACAATCTACAGTCTCTCGCTCTATACTTCAAAGTAAACGGTATTGAATTCTATAAAAGTCTAAATTATGTTCTTTTTTTAATTACATTTCCTCACACTTCCAGTTTTTAACACTCTTTATATCTGGGAGGTTTTATTCAACTCCCTTTTCATTTTTTTTCCTCCCTCAGTTCTGCTCCTCATTAACGCACCTGTTCACAAGTGTGTGACATTTAACTTAAAGGAGTTAACATCCCCCTCTCGTCTCGTTCCCGAGTCCGTGCTCACCGTAGACATTTTAAAGTATGAATATATCTACAGCAACTATTTATTTCTTCACTATAAATTACAAAATAAAGTGTCACATCACTGACTTTTTTCTTTTTTTTTATCCTCGAAGTGGATACAAAGTGAAAAGCGTGTCATCAGAGCACTTTATGGGTCAGGAAGTAGAGTTTCGGCTTAAAAGTCACAACATCAATGAAGTGTGAAGGCTGATTTTAAATCTAAAGGATGAAAAGAGGAGATGATGATGATGATGATGATGATGATGATGATGATGATGATGATGATGATGATGATGATGATGATGATAACCGAGTGTAAACCTTAGCGTTTATTAATATTTTACAAAAGGAACGCAAAGTAAAGACAGAAAAAAAAATAGAAAAAGTCGAGAGTTCAATCTCTTTACTAATTGACTTTAATATTAAAAAAAAAAAAAAAACTTTAAGCTGGTTTAGGTGAATAATCACTGATGAGGTTGTTGTGATCTAAAGTTTTTAACCCGTAAGTAAAAAGATTACTTTCAACAAACACCACAATGTGGAGTGTTTTATTCCTCTTCTACTGCAGCAACGTTTGTTTCATCCGTTCATATCCTGGAAGGGGCAAAGAAGCCTTTATTATCTCCATATATACATTACAATACTTTTCTTCACATCTCCCAAGTTTGGAGGTTGGGGTCAGAGAACAGGATCAGCCATGATACAGCACCACTGGAGCAAAGAGGGTTAAGGGCCTTGCTTAAGGGCCCAACAATGGCAGCTTTGCAGTGCTGGGACTTAAACCCTGATCCTCTGATCAACAACTCAGAGTCTTAACCACTTGAGTCACCTCTGCCCCAGATACAGCACATACAAACTCTTTTTACTTTTTATCAGTTTCCCTAATACTTTTCGCCACCATCATTCTTGACCAAAGAGCGAATGAGACAAGAGATCTCAGGGCGGCACCTTGGCGTTCTATTCTCGCTCGATGACAAAAGCAAACTCATGGAGCGTGGTGATGATATCGTACTCGTTCTGTGTCATTAGCTAATTGTCCTGCCGCAACTCCTTTCTCCGTTCCTAGAGCCTACGTCCAGGGTGAGCGCAGTGTCGGAGACTAATTACAGCGAATTTGTGCATTCGGAGAGTTAATGATCAGAGACCGAACGTTCTGCCAGCGGCGTTCGCTCATCCATGGGACGTATCCTGCCTACACTGGCACACTGCTAGCGCTGCTCTAGAGCCGCTCGAGTTTCTCCGCTCTCATCGAACTGGCCTCAGAGGTGTGTTTAAAAAAAAAAAAATAAGAAAAAAGAGCATGTTGATACAGAGAACCTGAAACTCGATGATCGGTGATTGATGGTGAAAATATATTGCCTTTTGATATCCTAGAGGTTGGTTATAAATATAAACATCAATCTAGACAAAGTGTCTTGGTTGAGCGAGTTTGGATAGGCTCATCCGGATGAAACAAGTGAACACGCGGAAAACAATCTCGTCCCATAATCTATACAAATCTAAAAACTGCTACCTGAAATCCAGACGCAAGCAACCGAGCGCCTCGGGTTCAATCCTCATCCCAGGCTTACGTTTTAATACAAAAGGAAATGACTTCACTGCAATTTAGAGCTTCGTCTGAGAAATATACACTGACCTATTTTCAAGGACGTGAGCGATCGCCCGTCGGAGCGCCGGCGCATTTGGCAAAGCCGGAGAAAAAAATCTCCATCGGGGAAAACATAAATATACATCAGCCGCTGATTACCTTACATTCACCTTCATTGGGATGCGACTAACCTCCTCAGCCGGGGATCGTATCAGACTGATAATGATAAACATCCCATAATGTTTCAGTCAGCGCGGGTGACTGACGCAAATGGCTCGGGTTTTAGGGGGGAATGGTGCAGAGGAAGCATGGACAGAAGGTTTATGTGATAATAAATAAATAAATAAATAAATAAATAAATAAATAAATAAATAAATAAATAAATAGTAAACACCATCTTAATTTAATAAACAGTAGTAAGCATAAGGAACGATTATTAATGGCTGAGTTCAGAAGGTCAATGTTAAGCCCACTGTGTGTGTATGTGTGTGTATGTGTGTGTGTGTGTGTGTGTGTGTGTGTGTGTGTGTGTGTGTGTGTGTGGTATCGGGGCAGTAGGCATTAGCTGCTTAAACGGTTAACGATCTGAATTGTTGATAGGAGGATCGGTGCAAAACAAGAAAATAAAAACAACTCCAAACTTTTAGCTGAACTGTGAATGATAATTATGAAAACATGAAAAAAAAAAAAAAGTGTGACACACAGAATGCAGTGTGGGTGTGATGGAGAACCGAACAATGTTCCTTTCTTTTACTAAGACCTTTATGGGCAGAAAAAAAACAAAGCTGAAGAGACGATGCGTCGGATACGTCGGAGTCATGATTCTATCCTTAATTAGCCTCATATATTGTTTCTCATCACCCTTCATCCATCCTAACAACTGCTACAGCAGGTATGTGGTCTAATCAGCTTCTTTTGTGCTCCGTATTCGTCGAGTTCTTCACCGTGCTGCTCCCAAAACCCATCTGCATTCACCAGAGAGTTTATCTCAAGCTTTAATGACATCTTTCTCTTTTCAGAAGTTGCTTGATGGAGGCGGCCAATAAAAAAAAGAGAGAGAAAAAAAAGAAAAAGCCCCATTCATTTCCAGCTGAAAGGGCGTACTTGTATATCAGACGAATATTCATTCGTTCCTCAAGGATTTCTTTTGCAACGTGTCTATTAACCTTGAAAAGAGGTTCAATGAGATAACCACACGAAACAGAATGAATCAGAACTTTTTTTTTCTCTTTTTGGCTATAGGTAGATGTCTTTGACGACGGATGACATTGTTCTCGTTCAAATGAGGGTCTAGCAGCTAGCAATTATTTAAGTAAAGAATAAAACATGATGGGGGGGAACGTGGGTTAGCACGTTCGCCTCACACCTCCAGGGTTGGGGGTTCGATTCCCGCCTCCGCCTTGTGTGTGTGGAGTTTGCATGTTCTCCCCGTGCCTCGGGGTTTCCTCCGGGTACTCCGGTTTCCTCCCCCGGTCCAAAGACATACATGGTAGGTTGATTGGCATCTCTGGAAAAAATGTCCATAGTGTGTGAGTGTGTGTGTGAGTGAATGAGAGTGTGTGTGTCCTGCGATGGGTTGGCACTCCGTCCAGTGTGTATCCTGCCTCGATGCCCGATGACGCCTGTGACCCGAGAAGTTCGGATAAGCGGTAGAAAATGAATGAATGAATAAAACATGACGTTTTCGGGAATGAAATGATTGACAAATGATTGACAAATGATTGATGTGACACACATAAAGTGTTACTAGATAAAGTTTATTTTCCTATACATCCATGTCCCAAAGTGTCTTTGTGTTCTTATAATTATTTATTAATTAAAGAACATTGCATCGTACGGTTTAGTCTGTGAATTCTGTTGCTGTTATCTGTTACCGCGTACATTACAGCAGCTATAAGCAATCGTGTCATAACCAGTGTCTTGTGTTTCATCTCTCGGTGTCTTAAATGAGATAAAAACAACAACGATAACAATGCAGATTGAAATAATGAGACTTTACCACTGTTAAAGCACTGACACTGGAGACTCCTTGACTTAAAATAATTCAATTCATATTTGTTTGTATGGAGCTTTTGACAACGGACCTCGATTAAAATTATACAAAAGTTTAAGATTAATATTACACTTATATTAGAATTAGTCTGATGTGACTGAGGTGAGGAAAAACTCCCTTAGATGGAAGAGGAAGAAACCTTGCGATGAACCAATAGTGATCCTCATCCTCATCTGGGTGACACTGGAGGGTGTGATTATAAACTGTTATAAACACCAGAGTGTGTTATTATGAATAATGTCCTTTCTACAGTCAGATACCTTCTGACAGTTGAGTATTGATTAGAAGGTTGTCTTCAAAGACCACATTGACTTTTTTACTTATTATATGTGCACATGAGGTTGGAATGGAAAATTGGAGTCAAGTTCTCTTATGAAATCGCATCCTTTTTTCCCCTCATACATGCGCTATCCTGATAGAAAGGTGTTTCAGAGAGTAGACTCCAACTGAGAACAGAGCCGGTTACTATGCAACTAGTATTCGCTTTGCTCCCTCAGAGGAACTCAGAAGAAGAAAAGACAAAAAGATATCAGTGAAGGTCACCAAATTTATGAAGATTATAAAACACTTTTTGTGCAGTCACAGAGGGAAAAAAAACACTTAGCACATTTTTCTCTTCAGTTATCTTCAAACTCAAAAAGACGAGACGATGCTTCTGTCTGACATTCTGTGACTTGAAAACAAAAGCGGGGAAAATGAATGAAAAGCCAAACGTGTTCCTATATGCTACCGTTTAAAGTTTAATAGTGTGAACATTTTTTTTCTCCTGAGCTCGTGTGAAATGTGAATGTGGTGCCGATCTTTCAGCTTGACAATGAAGAAAACTCTCACTAAGACCACCTCATTTATCTTTATCTCAAAGTTCATCATCATCATCATTATCTAATGCCTCAAGAATTCACCAGCCTTGTGAACTAAACTACAATATCTGAGATTCAGCTGATCGCCATTTACTACCATACTATACAACTGTATACAATTAAACACCCATAATATACAACTGTATACCATTAAACACCAATAATATACAACTGTATACCATTAAACACCCATAATATACAACCGTATACCATTAAACACCCATAATAAACAACTGTATACCATTAAACACCCATAATATACAACCGTATACCATTAAACACCCATAATATACAACTGTATACCATTAAACACCCATAATATACAACTGTATACCATTAAACACCCATAATATACAACTGTATACCATTAAACACCCATACTATACAACTGTATACCACTGAACACCCATAATATACAAGTGTATAACATTAAACACCAATAATATACAATTGTATACCATTAAACACCCATAATATACAAGTGTATACCATTAAACACCCATAATATAAAACCGTATACCATTAAACACCCATAATATACAACTGTATACCATTAAACACCCATAATATACAAGTGTTTACCATTAAACACCCATAATATACAACCGTATACCATTAAACACCAATAATATACAACTGTATACCATTAAACACCCATAATATACAACCGTATACCATTAAACACCCATAATATACAACCATATACCATTAAACACCCAAAATATACAAGCGTATACCATTAAACACCAATAATATACGACCGTATACCATTAAACACCCATAATATACAACCGTATACCATTAAACACCCAAAATATACAAGTGTATACCATTAAACACCCATAATATACAACCGTATATCATTAAACACCCAAAATATACAAGTGTATACCATTAAACACCAATAAAATACAACCGTATACCATTAAACACCAATAATATACAACCGTATACCATTAAACACCCATAATATACAACCGTATATCATTAAACACCCAAAATATACAAGTGTATACCATTAAACACCCATAATATACAACCGTATACCATTAAACACCCATAATATACAACTTTATACCATTAAACACCAATAATATACAACTGTATACCATAAACACCCATAATATACAATCGTATACCATTAAACACCAATAATATACAACTATATACCATTAAACACCCATAATATACAACCGTATACCATTAAACACCCATAATATACAACCGTATACCATTAAACACCCATAATATACAACCGTATACCATTAAACACCAATAATATACAACTGTATACCATTAAACACCCATAATATACAACCGTATACCATTAAACACCCATAATATACAACCGTATACCATTAAACACCCATAATATACAACCGTATACCATTAAACACCCATAATATACAACCGTATACCATTAAACACCCATAATATACAACCGTATACCATTAAACACCCATAATATACAACCGTATACCATTAAACACCCATAATATACAACCGTATACCATTAAACACCCATAATATACAACCGTATACCATTAAACACAAACAACACATACCATAAACCATAAACCATATACCATTAAACACCCATAATATACAACCGTATACCATTAAACACCAATAATATACAACCGTATACCATTAAACACCAATAATATACAACCGTATACCATTAAACACCCATAATATACAACAGTATACCATTAAACACCCATAATATACAACCGTATACCATTAAACACCCATAATATACAACCATATACCATTAAACACCCATAATATACAACCGTATACCATTAAACACCCATAATATACAACCGTATACCATTAAACACCCATAATATACAACCGTATACCATTAAACACCCATAATATACAACCGTATACCATTAAACACCCATAATATACAACCGTATACCATTAAACACCCATAATATACAACCGTATACCATTAAACACCCATAATATACAACCGTATACCATTAACAACCCATAATATACAACCGTATACCATTAACACCCATAATATACAACCGTATACCATTAAACACCCATAATACAACCGTATACCATTAAACACCCATAATATACAACCGTATACCATTAAACACCCATAATACAACCCATATACCATTAAACACCATAATATACAACCGTATACCATTAAACACCAATAATATACAACTGTATACCATTAAACACCCATAATATACAACCGTATACCATTAAACACCCATAATATACAACCGTATACCATTAAACACCAATAATATACAACTGTATACCATTAAACACCCATAATATACAACTGTATACCATTAAACACCCATAATATACAACCGTATACCATTAATTAAACACCCATAATAAACAACCATATACCATTAAACACCCATAATATACAACCGTATACCATTAAACACCCATAATATACAACCGTATACCATTAAACACCCATAATATACAACCGTATACCATTAAACACCCATATTATACAACCATATACCATTAAACACCCATAATATACAACCGTATAATATACCATATAATATACCATTAAACACTCATAATCTACAACCGTATACCATTAAACACCAATAATATACAACCATATACCATTAAACACCCATAATATACAATCGTATACCATTTAACACCCATAATATACAATCGTATACCATTAAACACCCATAATATACAATCGTATACCATTAAACACCCATAATATACAACCGTATACCATTAAACACCCATAATATACAACCGTATACCATTAAACACCAATAATATACAACTGTATACCATTAAACACCCATAATATACAACCGTATACCATTAAACACCATAATACAACTATACCATTAAACACCCATAATATACAACCGTATACCATTAAACACACCCATAATATACAACCGTATACCATTAAACACCCATAATATACAACCGTATACCATTAAACACCCATAATATACAACCGTATACCATTAAACACCCATATCAACTACAACACCCATAATATACAACCGTATACCATTAAACACCCATAATATACAACCGTATACCATTAAACCCCATAATATACAACCGTATACCATTAACACCAATAATATACAACCGTATACCATTAAACACCCATAATATACAACAGTATACCATTAAACACCCATAAATCACCGTATACCATTAACACCCATAATACAACCATATACCATTAAACACCCATAATATACAACCGTATACCATTAATTAAACACCCATAATAAACAACCGTATACCATTAAACACCCATAATAAACAACCGTATACCATTAAACACCCATAATAAACAACAGTATACCATTAAACACCCATAATAAACAACCGTATACCATTAAACACCCATAATATACAACCATATACCATTAAACACCCATAATATACAACAACCATACACCCATATAACAACTATACCCATTAACACCCATAATTACAACCGTATACCATTAAACACCCATAATAAACAACCGTATACCATAAACACCCATAATAACACGTATACCATAAACCCATAATATACACCTTACATTAAACACCCATAATAAACAACCGTATACCATTAAACACCCATAATATACAACCGTATACCATTAAACACCCATAATATACAACCGTATACCATTAAACACCCATAATATACAACCGTATACCATTAAACACCCATAATATACAACCGTATACCATTAATTAAACACCCATAATAAACAACCGTATACCATTAAACACCCATAATATACAACCGTATACCATTAAACACCCATAATAAACAACCGTATACCATTAAACACCCATAATATACAACCGTATACCATTAAACACCCATAATATACAACAGTATACCATTAAGCACCAATAATATACAACTGTATTAAACACCTATAATGTGATAAAAGTAGGTGTTTAAAGTTCAGTGTTGCCATGTTGTGTATGTTACACCATTTTAAGCGAGAAACCTGGTTAAAGAAAGCTTTATTAAAAGACTGTTTACGTTTTGTGAGTGTAGACATGCACTGCTTTATCTGTTCAGCACCATGGACAAGAGAAGCCAGGATGCATCAGAGAGAGATGTTTTGTGGCTCTGCTTTAAAGACAGACAGCAGGTTATTAAGGTTTGTGTAGGACACAAAACAGCAGAAAAGGAGACGCTTTGCAAACGACAAACTCACTTCAGTCTTAAGGCTGCAGACACCACGTTTTCCTGACAACACAATAAATTTACATGAGCAAGAGGTTCTTTCTTCCTTCATTCATTCATTTCTGATGCATTCCTTCCTT
Source organism: Tachysurus fulvidraco (assembly GCF_022655615.1). Taxonomy (NCBI): domain Eukaryota; kingdom Metazoa; phylum Chordata; class Actinopteri; order Siluriformes; family Bagridae; genus Tachysurus; species Tachysurus fulvidraco. Next base: position 4,612,166 of record NC_062519.1, on the reverse strand, counting down.
ACTTCTTTTTTTATTTACTTCCTATTTCATCTTTTACCTGTTCATCAATGATAGCTTTCATCTTTCCTTCCAAATCCAATCACTTCCTTCTTATAGTCAGATCACAATAAAGTCACACAAGTGTGAGGTTTTTACTTTCTTCCTTGCTTCAAATCTGACCTCTTCCTTCCTTCCTTCCTTCCTTCCTTCCTTCCTTCCTTCCTTCCTTCCTTTCGTCCTTCAAATCTGATCTCTTCCTTAATTTAAATCTCTTCTTGTCATTCTCCTTTCTTCATTCAACTTTACTAATCTGATTCCTTCCTTCCTTCCTTCCTTCCTTCCTTCCTTCCTTCCTTCCTTCCTTCCTTCCTTCCTTCCTTCCTTTTTCAGATTTGATCTTTCTTTTATCCTTTTCAAATCCAGTCACTTATTTTCATAGTCACTTTCTTTAAATCCAATCTCTTCCTTCAATTGAATTTGATCTCTTCCTCATTTAAAATCTCTTTCATCTCAAATCATCTCAAATCTCTTATCTTATTCCTCCTTTCTTTATTTTAAGTTTGCTAATCTTTTTTTCCTTCCTTCCTTCCTTCCTTCCTTCCTTCCTTCCTTTCTTCCTTCCTTCCTTCCTTCCTTTCTTCCTTCCTTCCTCTGATTAGATCTTTCTTCCATTCTTCCTTCAAATCCAATGACTTCCTAATTTGCATCAAATCGTGTTAAATGAGTGTAATTTTTTAATTTTATCCTTCTTTTAAATCTGATGATCTGATGTCTTCCTTCCTCCACTTTCTCACTTTCTCAAAATCCATTCCTTCCTATATATACAGTACAGACCAAAAGTTTGGACACACCTTCCAAAAGTTTGGACACACCACCTTTTCAACAGGACAATGACCCCAAACACACCTCCAGGCTGTGTAAGGGCTATTTGACCATGAAGGAGAGTGATGGGGTGCTGCACCAGATGACCTGGCCTCCACAGTCACCGGACCTGAACCCGATCGAGATGGTTTGGGGTGAGCTGGACCGCAGAGTGAAGGCAAAAGGGCCAACAAGTGCTAAGCATCTCTGGGAACTCCTTCAAGACTGTTGGAAGACCATTTCAGGTGACGACCTCTTGAAGCTCATCAAGAGAATGCCAAGAGTGTGCAAAGCAGTAATCAAAGCAAAAGGTGGCGACTTTGAAGAACCTAGAGTATGACATATGTTCAGTCATTTCACACTTTTTTGTTATGTACGTATATAATTCCACACGTGTTAATTCATAGTTTTGATGCCTTCAGTGTGAATCTACAATTTTCATAGTCATGGAAATAAAGAAAACTCTTTGAATGAGAAGGGGTGTCCAAACTTTTGGTCTGTACTCTATATATATTTGGCACATTAATAAAAGTACAACAACTTCCAGCTGAACAAAAAAAAGAAAGTGAAGGTGTAAAGTGTTTTGCTCTTGTGTGAATATAAAGCAGGGCTTGTCAGCCAAGTTCCAAAGGCCACGGAGATCTGCCTCCTCCGT
>NC_062519.1:4587336-4610171 GCF_022655615.1 Tachysurus fulvidraco | reverse complement strand
GAAAAGAATTCCGCTTTAATGCATATGTGGCGATGATAAACGCTTCTATTCTGTGCCCCCCCCCCCCGTTCTATAATTGGATTAATAATAATAATAATAATAATAACATTACTATTGCTATTGTCACCTCCCTCATACACCATTTTCAAGTTTTTTTTGGTGTGATACTATTATTATCTTCATCATTATTATTGTCATTCATTCATTCATTCATTCATTCATTTATTTATTTATTTATTTATTTATTTATTTATTTATTTATTTATTTATTTATTTATTTATTTATTTATTTATTTTTGTTTAACTCTGGTTATGTCTGTTGTACTTCCCTACATGCTCTTTTATTCATATATTTCCACTCCCATACCCAGTTACACACACACACACACACACACACACACACACACACACACACACACACACACACACACACACACACACACACACACACACACCCCCAGATCGTATTGGCTGTTATGTATGTTTTGTTGGTCTTTGTAGTCGTATTTTGCACATAATTTCTCTTCTGTAAATATTGCAATTGCCTGTTTGCATAATAATAATTTTAAATAATAATAATAAAAAAAAAGACAGTTTCGCTAACTCTAAAAACGAACTCGCATCATTAATAAACAAAAACAATCGCACAACTCGCTGCTAATCTCCGGATACCACTGTTGTTTGGGGAAAACTATGAGCTACTACAGTACTAAAGAAACCAAAGTAAATCATGGATCATGTTTTTGATTGAAAGAGGATGAAGTAGTGAAGCATGGGATATTAAAAATGAGTCCATTGGTTGGTAAAAAAATCTTTAAAGCAGACAACATGAAAGTATGAGTGCTTGGTGTGTTTTATTTCTTCTTACCGGATGCCAAAAATTGTATTGAGTTTCTGCCTGTTTGGGTTGTTTCCATGTTCATTGTAGAATTGTTCTGCGATGTGGCACTTTACACCAGAGTCTTGTGCTTCATATAAAAGTAGACACTCACGGATTTAACTCGGCAGTAAATCTGCAGTTTTCTATAAATATTTCCTTTCCCATTCCTCTACTCTTAGGCACTTGCCTCCATCTTTGACCTCATGACAATTACTAAATAAAATTTGCTGTACTATAATAGGAAAAAAAATCAACTCTTGGCTAGTCTGAGCTTCCTGCTTTCCTGCTGCACTTCATCCCACCACATTGTTCTTAATTATTACCCTGTTTTATTAGTTACTCAGGACAGTGTCGGTCTTTTCTCACGCTCTCCCGCCGCCACACATCGTATTTCTCACACAGAAAAACTTTTGGACTATTTATCATATATTTAATATGCTGCAGCGCCCAAAATGTATCAGTCTGCATCGCACGATCAAGCGCGTCTCCCCTGAAGTGCGTAGTCGAGCCTGACACTTATCAGCCAATCAAAAAAAAGAGGCTACACAATAGCCAATCAGAAAATAGCACTATCTGGGTAAGATTTAACGCAACAACCGATTATAAAAAACCTTCATAAGTGAGGGTACTGTATGTTCTATGGTACGAAACAGCTTGTCTCTGGATAGGACATTGTCTTCAATCATGTCTCTGGACTGGACATTGTCTTCAATCATGTCTCTGGACGAGACATTTTCCTCAATCATGTCTCTGGACTGGACATTGTCTTCAATCATGTCTCTGGACGGGACATTGTCCTCAATCATGTCTCTGGATGGAACATTATCCTCAATCATGTCTCTGGCCTGGACATTGTCTTCAATCATGTCTCTGGACTGGACATTGTCTTCAATCATGTCTCTGGACTGGACATTGTCCTCAATCATGTCTCTGGACTGGACATTGTCTTCAATCATGTCTCTGGACTGGACATTGTCCTCAATCATGTCTCTGGACTGGACATTGTCTTCAATCATGTCTCTGGACTGGACATTGTCTTCAATCATGTCTCTGGATGGAACATTATCCTCAATCATGTTTCTGGACGGGTCATTGTCCTCAATCATGTCTCTGGACTGGACATTGTCTTCAATCATGTCTCTGGACTGGACATTGTCCTCAGTCATGTCTCTGGACTGGAAATTGTCTTCAGTCATGTCTCTGGACTGGAAATTGTCTTCAATCATGTCTCTGGACTGGAAATTGTCTTCAATCATGTCTCTGGACTGGACATTGTCTTCAATCATGTCTCTGGACGGGACATTGTCCTCAGTAAAATGAGACACTGGAAAGTTCCTGCCTGTGGATCTCATTCAGGTGAATGCTGCTGGTTGATGTAGATTCTGGGAGGCGGAGCTTTCTCCATGGGCATGGGTGTGGACAATGAGGTATCGAATAATTTAATGCAGTTCTATTCGTTGGAATAGGAAATAATAGAGGTTCATTTTGAATACTGTGTACAAAATGAATGCATGTAGGTTACATGCTACTGTTGCCTACGGTTTGCTCCTTAGGGATACAATAGATGTTAGAGACATTCATTCCTTCCTTCATTCATTCATTCATTTTCTACCGCTTATCCGAAATTCTCGGGTCACGCGGAGCCTGTGCCTATGAAGTTCAGCATACAGTGTAGTGCGATGGCTCTTATGTCATTTCGCTGTAGTTAACCAGTTAAAGTGGAGCATCCGGCAGTCTGTTGAAAGGACGAGGTATCGATCCGATCTTTTATTGTATTCAGCAGTAATTCTGAGGTCAGGAGGCGGTGCTGTGATATTTAATGAAGCTCAGACTGTTGACTCACTGTGCTCTTTATGCACTTATTATATCTATATCTATATCTATATATCTTATATATGTATAAGTAAATGTATATAAAAAATAGAAATAGAAATATAGAGTAATAATACTATTAATAATAATAATAATAATAATAATAATAATAATAATAATAATAATAATAATAATAATAAGGGGGGCACGGTGGCTTAGTGGTTAGCACGTTCGCCTCACACCTCCAGGGTTGGGGGTTCGATTCCTGCCTCCGCCTTGTGTGTGTGGAGTTTGCATGTTCTCCCCGTGCCTCGGGGGTTTCCTCCGGGTACTCCGGTTTCCTCCCCCGGTCCAAAGACATGCATGGTAGGTTGATTGGCATCTCTGGAAAATTGTCCGTAGTGTGTGTGTGTGTGTGTGTGTGTGTGTGTGTGTGTGTGTGTGTGTGTGTGTGAATGAGAGTGTGTGTGTGAATGAGAGTGTGTGTGTGTGCCCTGTGATGGGTTGGCACACCGTCCAGGGTGTATCCTGCCTCGAACGCCTAAACCACAGGTTATGGAGGATTTAGCACGAGTCGGACTTCTTAAATCCTAACATATTAGGATGTCTGAAAATGGAACGAGAAAGAACGGCGTAAAAATGGGTTTGTACGTGCTTGAAAAAATCCATTCCTCCCAGTCGATTAAATGGAATCTTTTAAAGTTCATGACCTAAAATGGTACTGAACCTGAAGCACTTTCCTATGCAATGCTACAGCAGTAAGGGCTACGCTAACATGGTCAACATAATCCACGTCAACTTAAAAATGTATTAATACAGCAGGATGTATGAGAATAGCCTGGGATTCATGATCTCAAGAAGAAGAAGAAGAAGAAGAAGAAGAAGAAGAAGAAGAAGAAGAAGAAGAAGAAGAAGAAGAAGAAGAAGAAGAAGAAGAAAATCAATAATGAAGCAATATATAGTGCTACTTTTATACAGTACATGCTACATATTGTTAATATCTTTAGTCTAAAAGGGGGAAAAGGGGTGCAGAGTTTCGCAATTCTTTAGCGTTTATCCAGGAAATAGTTTGGCATCTGGACGACTATCCTTATTTTTATGTCCTGTATCATCATTTTGATGGATGCTAGAGAAAATTGCTCCATTGCTCTTCTAAAAATGGCGGTTTATTTACATAAAGTCCAGGTGGTTGGGTTGTAAAACTCCATTTTTTTGGCTTTTGGTGCTCCCGTGGGGCCACTTCCCCAAAATTTGTGTGTCTGGAAAAGAAAACATGTGAGCACTTGTTCTCCTGGAAGATATCCAGCTTCGCTTGGGAACTCTGACTACAGTCGGTCCCCGAGAATTTTCCTGGACGAGAAGCCGAGACGCTGATGAATTTCCTCTCGTACTCGCACTCGTTCGATACGAGAGAGCCAAACGTCATTTCACGTCAAGAAACCTTATTCGAGATGTGAGCATTATTAATGATGAAAAAGACGTTTTTTCTCACAATTCTACACGAAGCTCTAGACAGCGACGACTCCTCAGCTGTGGATAATTTATTAAGCTGATATTCCTGTCAAAGCTCTCCTGGTAAATTAGAGTCACCGAGGTCCCTGTGCGTCACGGCTACTTACGAGATAAGTATCAACCCAAGCAAACAAACAAACGCGTGTCGTCCAGATGCCGTATCGGGGATGATGTATGGGGCAGCGATTGCGAGGCTGCATGGATGCAGGCGAGACTAGACTAGAGCTGTTTGCATTGGGATGTGACTGAAAGCTCAAACACGAGGCATGACACTGCATCCAAACACGACATGGCACAAGGAATCCTGCTACTTTCATGAGACATCCATTGCCATATTGTGTGTGACTACAAGGGATCTTTGTGCTGATTCTTGTAAAGCAAGAAAAAAAAAAAAAAAAAGAAAACATTTTAGGAAATGGGAAATGGTTCCTAATCAAAACGTAGACACTGGGTTTCAAAAAAAAATATTCAACAGATAAAACTTCTTCTGTAATTGATCACAAATGATGCTAAAAATATTTTAGTGTATTTTGATTCTGAATATTTATTTATTTATTTATTTATTTATTTATTTATTTATTTATTTATTTATTTATTTATTTTGTCCTGCCATTTTCTCCCCAATTTCATCACCTGCCAATTCAAACCCACCAGCCGGTTCTCTCTCTCTCTCTCTCTCTCTCTCTCTCTCTCTCTCTCTCTCTCTCTCTCTCTCTCTCTCTCTCTACTTTCATGACAGCTACCAGCTGGGGAGGGTGAAGGCTAACACATGCTTCCTCAGAGACGTCAAGTCGAACCAGCCAGCGAACCGCATCTTACACTTTATCCGCCATCTTTAGAATTCACGAGCTCACGGAGGTCCGTGATTGGCTAGGACGGCCACGGTAACACCGGGATTCAATCTCTCTCTGGACGACACTCTTTTTTCTTCATTTTCTTTGTTTAGAGAATCCTAGGTAATGTACCTACAGTAGTCCATGCTGTCTTATAATGTGAGTCAAAATCTCTCCTCTGTCTCTCTCTCTCTCTCTCTCTCTCTCTCTCTCTCTCTCTAGTTGGACAGACAGACGTTAATTATTCCAGAGCACAAATCTGGGGTGGTTCCACAGCCAAAGACATGGGTTCAAAACACAAACCCTGAGAATGTTCTTCATATTTCTCAGGATGTTTACATTCAGTTTTACTTCCACAAGGTCACGCTGGCTTGAGATGCAAATGCTGGTTTATTAAAATATCAAAGCAGACACTCCGGAGAATGAAATATCTCAAACCGAGTACAATAGGCAAGGTCAAACTCATAAACTATACAGAAGTGAGTAAAAGCAGAGAATAGGAACAAAAGGCTGAGTCGTGATTGATGACACGTAAGAGCAGGACATCGAGCAGGACACGATTTAAAGAGATCGGTGCGATCGGGATCTGGCGTACGATTACTAAACAGGATACGACAAAACAAGGTGATCTGGTATGTAGTGTTTAACAGGCGAAGGATCCTGGGACATGGAGGACATAATAGTGTTAAAAAAAAGACAAATTTCGCTTAGATCTGTTTCTATGCTTCTGTAAAGAAAGTCAATGAATTGAATTTGAGGTGCAATCATTTTTTAACATTTTTACAAATACACATTTGATTCAGTAGATTTTTAATGGACAAAAAAATGAAATCAATTTCTAATTTAGTTGACTGAATGGAAAAAAAACTGAATAACATTCTGAGCTCTACAGAAATCTCTACAAAACTCAACCGAAATATTTTTCTAAATAATGAATTTAAAAAAAAAAAAAGTTTTTTTTTTAACATTTTTACAAATATACATTTCTGTCATTTTTGAATTTAAACATTTGACTAAACGGAATAAAATCCTGCATAAGATTCGGAGCTGTAGAGAAATCTCTACAAAACTCAGTTTTTTTTTTTCTAAAAAAAAAAAAAATTTCTAAAAATTCTCTCTCTCTCACTCATTTTCTACCGCTTATCCGAACTTCACGGGGAGCCTGTGCCTATCTCAGGCGTCATCGGGCATCGAGGCAGGATACACCCTGGACGGAGTGCCAACCCATCACAGGGCACACACACACACACACACACAAACACAAACACACACACACACTCTCATTCACTCACACACTCACACACACTACGGACAAGTTTCCAGAGATGCCAATCAACCTACCATGCATGTCTTTGGACCGAGGGAGGAAACCAGAGTACCCGGAGGAAACCCCCAAGGCACGGGGAGAACATGCAAACTCCACACACACAAGGCGGAGGCAGGAATCGAACCCCGACCCTGGAGGTGTGAGGCGAACGTGCTAACCACTAAGCCACCGTGCCCCCCCCCTTTTCTAAAAATTAATTTTTAAAAATATTTTTTTTTAGAAATCTGAAATTCAACTCTTGACGTAATATAAGGCAAACGCGATATAGATATATATTACAGCCATGAACACAGGAACCATTTAAACAACAAGTTTGGTATCTCTGATGCATGTTAAAATCGATGTAGATTAGATGATTAAATCTAGAACACGGGTGCTAAAACATTTATTCGCAGAATGTGGATTATATTTAAAAATACATCAAATTCCAGCAGTGAGAACGTTTTTGACAGCTGTAGAAGACACGCTGAGCCGATTGCTCTTTCTCGCTCTCGCAAAGCTGCTGGGGAGAAAACGGACGTGCCAGGCAAACAGAAATATCGCCTCTGTTTTCTCGAAGATTAAAGTATTGGCACCCGTGGCTTTGTTCAGGTTGCAGGCAAACAATTTCTGTTTCCCATGATCAATAATTCGCCCTGTGAGGCGGACGAGTCGGCGTGCCGCGTGCGTTTGAACAGAAAATGAAGCATGAGCCTGTTTTTTTTGTCAAGTGTATTTAATTCAGTTGACGACGACACGATGACAAGCCGATCAATCGATGGCTCGAACATAGTACGGAAAGTACAAGTGAAAGGAAACGCTTGGTATATACGTGAAGGCCTGAGAGACTCGACTTATCGCCGCACGCCGCAAAGAATCTCGGCAACGTTGTAGACTCGTGATCGATGGATGTAAAAAAAAAAGCAAGTCCATAAGTGTAAAGTTCATGTGGCTTCAGTCAGCACCACAGCACATCACACACAGTTTATAAACGTATTTTTTTAGGTATATTATGAATTTATGTAGCTCTAGGTGACTAAATGACAATGACAATTGTCTAAATGGCAATAAAAGCTTCTTGACTTGACTTGATGTGAACAGTAATGACGATCTTCCCTACATCCGACAAAGCGATAAAGAAGCGTCCAAAATCCGTAAAAAAAAAAAAAAAATTCACAGTGCTGAACGACTACTTTAGCTACACAAAAGCATAATAAAAAAAAATCGCCTCAGGTGATTCCTCCTGTGCGACGCTTTTGCAGTTCCTCACTTCCTCGACTTCAGTTCCTCCCTGCAATTAGCTCCGATTTGTTTGCGAACAAAAACCTGACCATGTTTTTTATCGTATTTTATCGTCATTTAATTATTTCATCGATTTCACGAATACAATTCAAGCCTGCCTTGAATCTGGTCTGTGTACGAAGTCAATAAATCTATTGTGAAGCCAAGCATGTGACATGTCATTAAAACAAACCTTCTTCACACATTAGGTCATTATTTCATTGCTGTTTAAGCGGGTAGTGTTTATATTTTGCCTATGTAGTAGTGCAGCATTTGCTATACAGGCAAGAGACAAACTACAAGTGAAACGAAGCACTCGTCGGTTGCTAGCTGAACACGCCGCTGCATAGAATGATATATTACACACGTTTATACTGTGTCTAAAGAAATCTCTCTCTCCCGGCCTTGTTGTCACCCAACAATCTCGCTATTTTCACTAAGCTACAAATCACGTTGTTATGCCATGTGCCGACGCTGAGAATGTGGCAACACACACACACACACACACACACACACACACACACACACACACACACACACACACACACAGAATGTCATCAGCATATTGATAGTCTGTTATTTCCAAAAGAACACATCCATGCATCTTTCTGAGCGTCTGTTTTGCCGTAAACATTCTGTTCCTCGTACAGAAGGGGAGACGTCCTGCTCTTCTCAGAGACGCAGAGCGCTAACACGCAGAATGTGTCCCGTCACACAGGAATACGGGACTCGTACGCGGCAGTCGTGAGGCGTCAGGATGTCACGAGGAGCGAAAGCAAAAACAGATGTAGGTGAAACAGAAAGGTGGGGAAGCAAATAGCCGTCGTACCTTCGATTTTTTTTTTATTATTCAGGGTTTTTGTAGATATGAGAGAGGGATGGACTGAATGTGTATATATGATTCGGAATGAAAATCAAATAAATAAAAGAAAGAAAGAAAGAAAGAAAGAAAGAAAGAAAGAAAGAAAGAAAGAAAGAAAGAAAGAAAGAAAAATAAAATTAGCATTAAGATTATTATTATTATTATTATTATTATTATTATTATTATTATTATTATTATTATTATTATTATTATGTATTCTTTTTTTTTTATAATATATATTATAACACAGTGAAATTCTTTTCTTTATATAGCCCAGTTTTGGAGGTTTGGGGTCAGAGCACAGGGTTAGCCACAATACAGTGTCCCTGGAGCAGGTAGGGTTAAGGGCCTTGTTCAAGGGCCCAATAGTGGGAGCTTGGCAGTGATGGTGCTTGAACCCTGATCTAAAACCCTGAGTCATAACTGCTGTCACTCAAGCCGTTCGCACGGAGCCGGTCGCACGGAGCCGATCGCACGGAGCCGATCGCACGGAGCCGATCGCACGGAGCCGATCGCATGGAGCCGGCCGATCGCATGCAGCCGATCACGGCTAGCTTTTTTCAGGGCAGTTGATTCACAGCAACTTTTATGATAAATGCTTCATATAAATATTTTTGCTATGGTGAAGTTTTTTTTGGTGAATTAAGGGATGGATTGTTTATAGCTGCTATAAACGTCGTACGCTAGCACTATAAAGCGTATGAAAAGTATGAACATCATTTCAGTGAACAACTCACACTAGTGTTTTAATCCGTACACATGTAACGCGAGGCTATTTATCCGAACGGTCTGTCGACAAAGAGCCTCACGCAGGCAAACAAAAGGGAATGAGAAGCTCTTCTGAGATGAACAATCTGAGGAAATCAGAGCGCCTCGCCGGCGTAATAACGGGCCGAGTGGCTGGAGTGCTACGGCGCTTTCTGCTCTCAACGATCTTTACTCATCCCATGTCATCCTGCCTTCCATTTTCGAAAAGGCTGTTGACTAAAACATGAAAGACTCAGTGATGGACTGATTGTTAGAGTAGATGTTTGATTTGGAGAGGCTTAATGATGGCCCACTATCGTGGCGATTAAGCAAATAGCCGTCGTACCTTCGATTTTCTACACAGTCATGTAAATGGTTTCAGGGACAGGAGCAGGATATTACAGTGAAGGATGTCAGTATTCAGGGCTTTTGGAGATATGAGACAAGGATGAAGTGGAAATGTATATATTATTCAGAATAAAAGAAAGAAAGAAAGAAAGAAAGAAAGAAAGAAAGAAAGAAAGAAAGAAAGAAAGAAAGAAAGAAAGAAAGAAAGGTACAATTATTAATATAGAAGTACTGATAGAATGAAGACACCATAAGACACAACACAAATATTAAATAATAATAATAATAATAATAGATACATAATCTAATAGAGACCTTTATTTTATCACATATACATTATAACGCAGTGATATTCTTTTCTTTATATAGCCCAGTTTTGGAGGTTGGGGTCAAAGCACAGGGTTAGCCACAATACAGTGTCCCTGGAGCAGGTAGGGTTAAGGGCCTTGCTCAAGGGCCCAATAGTGGCAACTTGGCAGTGACGGGGCTTGAACCCTGATCTAAAGCCCTGAGCCTTAACAGCTTGAGCCACCGCAAGGAGGAGGTTTTTAAGACTCGTAAACACCCAGCGTCGCTTCCCGTCCCCATTAAAGGACGCTTAAGTGCTTAAAACAACGAGAAATCCTTCTCATTCATTTGTGATTTTCATTCGTCTCAAACGTCAAGGTGTTAACGTCTTGCCAGAGAGTCACGTCTTCGCTCATTCTCCAACGAGCGCCTCATTCTGTAAATAAAACACGGCAACGACGACAAAAAAAAGAATAAATTGCGTCTGTGGCCCCTCGTTTAGTGGCATGCCGTCCTTGACCGTATGTTATGACTTGGCTTGGTCGTCTGCGCTCGCCGATAACATACTAATGCTGTCGTTCCCCTTGGATGACAGTACCTACGTAAGCCAATAGCTCAAAGGACAAAAAGATAATACAGGACATAATGTCCCTCTCCCACACACAAACACACACATTCAGCTGACAACATCACTATTTTCCAGCAGGGCAACTACCTTATGAGTCTTAAGCACAGCTCCCACAAAGGCATTCCACATAAAAGCCACGTTTATAGCTCTTTGGTATAAATTGCTTTTTCCCCCCCAAATGCATGTCAAACACTTTGACATGCAAGACACAGCTCTCTTCAGAGCCATAAGCGATATTACCTGATGATGCTAGCAGGAACAGCCTTCTCTCCTCCGTCTGATGGCGCATTAGGGAGAGACGAGCATGTCAAGGCATGTATCCCATCGAATCTGTCCTCATTTGTGGCTTTAAGAGGCCACAGCTCTCCAAACGAATACCTCCAGCTCGAGTCACCTTCCCAGGGCAGAGTCCCTGACGCTTCATTTACAGCCAAGGCTAGAAAAGCAGAGGACTCGAAGAGATTTAACAGAGAAGCAGGACAGAGCACGTAGGCTGTCTGTATCTATATCCTCAGGGGGGTTTCCTTCCTTACTTCTAAACCTCTCTCGGGTAAATACGCCAAACGATCCGATAACCGCTGAAATCGCAGAGGCAAAAGAGAAAGAATCGAAGTGCAGGAATTAAGATGCTACAGTGAAAGCAGTTCACGAGGCATCCTGTAAAACTGGTCCAAGCTAGAATCAGTTCGCTTGAATTATTTATTTATATATAGAATTATTATGTATCTAATATTATTTGCTCAATGTTCAATTTCTTCCTTTAAAACATTGACGTTATTTCCTGTTCGGTGTCAACCAAATGAGGATGAGGTTCACTTCTGAGTCTGGTTCCTCTATAGGTTTCTTCCTCACATCATCTCAGGGAGTTTTTCCTCATCGCCATCACCTCAGGCTTGTCATTAGGGATACATGTTAGAGATAAATATTAACTTCGTTTTAAACTTTACATTTATTATTCTGTTTCGATGTTTCTAAAGCTGTGTGAGACGATGTCAGTGGTTGAAAGAAATCTATACAATAAATTGAATTAATATACAATAAATTGAATTAATATACGATAAATTGAATTAAACCGAATTGAATTGAGGCCCTAAGTGTGAAATGTTTTTGCACAAAAATCACAGAATCCTGGAGGGACTGCTCGCCTGTTTCGCATTGTGGTCGTTTAAATTAAATTAGAATCTCATTTGATGATAATTTGGGAAAAAGATTCAACTTATTAATATAGCCAGCAGCTTTAAAGGAAAAATCTAAAAAAAAGTTCTCCAGGGGGGAAAAAACAATTCCTGTTTAAAATCCGTCTACAAATCAGGAAAAAATTAAAAAAGATCGAAATCTATAAAACTGTTTCAAATTTATTCAGCAATAACAAATGATACAAATGTATATTTTCTAGTTTTTTGGTTTTTTTAAACACTTTTTTGCTTAAATTCTGAAAATCTGAATACAAAATCCAAATACGCTGCTCTCTAATTTACAAACCCTGAAGGTCATCTCTACTCTCTCTCTCTCCCTCTCTCTCTGCCTCTCTCCCTCTCTCTTTTTCTCCCTCTCTGTCCCTCTCTGAGGTATGACTCAGGAGAGAGAGCTAAGGTCAGTGAGTGATTATCGGCATCTACAGCTAGAATTGCCAACACCTGTCTCTGGAGCAGTCAGTGGGCCTGATCAAGATGGATCTGCTGAGGAGAAACTCTCTCAACAGTGGGAAATGGGGGAATCCACATGGGGCACAATGACTCACTCGTAAGCCAGCCTGTTTCTTTCGCTGGCTCAGAGACTTGGGGAATTGGTGTCATAAATCAATATTGGAAATAATAATGGTTTGTACTTGTTAAAAATTGCAAGATCATAGGCAAGTGAAATCAGTCAGTAGAAAGCTAAAGGATGACGTTAACTCATGGGGTTTCGACTTCCAGGGTCTAAGGGTCTTTCATACAAATTATCTCCTACTTTCCTAAAACACGCTGGACTAGCTGCTCTAATTGCCCATAGTGTGAGTGTGAAATGTGTGTGTACATGTTGCCTTGTGCATCCAAAATACATTCCCATGTCCCACAATCCCACATCCCCTCCAGTATTCCCAGGATAGCCTCTGAAAATCAATCAGCCACAACCCTTGATCTTGATCAGAATAAAGCCCTTACTGAGGATGAAGGGTTTAAATGTCAGGGAACCCAGCATCAGACCCTGAAGGATTCCGAAAGTCTAGTCACCCGAGAAAACACCGTATTGCACTGGATCTAATTTTTTTTCCTTTTAAATCAGATTACATGCATAAGAAACTCTAAACTGTGAACAAGTTAGTTTCTGTGTCGAGTCACAAGAAATTCTTGTGTCTGAAAACTATCAGTGTTACAAAGAGCTGACGCTCATTCTATACATTTACGGCATTTAGCACACATCCTTATCCAGAATGACTTACATTTTACTACGATTTATACAGCTGAGCAATTAAGGTTCAAGGGCCTTGCACAGGGGCCCGGCAGCGGCAGCTTGATGTACCTGGGAGTCGAACTCATGACCATCTGATCTGTAGTCCAACACCATAACCACTAGGCTACCACATCCCCATACTTGTTACATCAATGTTTATAAGGGGCATCTACAGTACCCTATGGTGTTACTTTAAAAAATAATGACATATTAAAACATTAGATGATTTGTCGTTAGGCTGTCCAAGCCGCCGTTATTTAAATAAATAAATGTATAAATTAATGAATTAATTATTTAATAAATAACTGATACCGTTTGACAGATCAGAATCAAGTTTCCAGCAGCACTGTGGTAAAAAAAAAAAAAAAAACGCACGTAACTTTTCCATCTTGTAGTTATATTATGTGTATATTACATTACCAAATAAGGAAAATGACCATAAATACTTGATTTTGCCTTTTTTTCTTTTTACTTTTTTTTTAAATATGCGATGCAACCTGTGATGTTTTGACTGATTTAACCAAGATTCCTATTTTAAACGCGGTCTAGTAAAGACGCATCTATATTGTCCGTACTCGTGTTCGAAGTACACGAATCAGAACAAGTAGAAAATCTGCCTCCATTCTGAAAAAACAAACTTAACTAGATTCGTAAAGTTTGTCGCGACAAACTTCGATGTTGGCTTTGACAAAGCACGTATTCGCAAAGGCCTGTGTTTTTTGGAGGCGAGTGGCCATAAGGATCAGTGTTACGTTTGGAGGCAAGTGGACAGAAAGCTAGGGTGCCAAAACATTTGGAGGCAAGTGGAGGCGAGCATGTGACGTCATCAGAATACCCGTGAGGAAGTTCCCCACATTGGGCTGAGTGTTTTGATATGTCACATGTCAATGTTGTAAAAAGATTTTTTGATTTTGCATATTTTGGGGGCGGGGCTGCGGGACAACCAAAAAGCCAGTCGGTGCGCCAGAGTATCACCCTAAAGGAGCTAGACGAGTTTGGTGTAGATAGTTCGAAAGCTTGCCGAGTTATAAACCTCCAAATTTTATAATGGGAGTCTATGGGAAAAAAAGCCATTTTGTGACCTGGTACCAGAAGTACCGGTACTCGGATCGCTTAGAAAAGTAATAGCAACAAACTTCAGACCAGCGTCTACAACATAGCCAAATTTGGTGCATGTGGCTTGAAAGCCCTAGGAGGAGTTACTCTTGATAAATTTTTGTCTAAGCTTAAATAGGAAAACAGAACGTTGGCTATAATAATGAAGTATTATAATAAAGTATTCAGCAGCATGGAGATAGAAACAAACACTGGGTATTTGCACATCTTATAGTTATATAATGTTATTTTTCAACAAGTCAACTGGTTGAAGGCCATGTTTATGAACTTCAAATCATGCCCTGGTGGTACTAGGATGAAAATGTTGCTCCCCTCTTACGCGTCGCCGCTAGCATTACATGCCCAGTCATCCACAGATAAGGCGAACGATTTGCACGAGGATTAAATGGCATGTTTCTAGCACATAACCCACATAACCTTCCATCTGTCACACACGCAATGTGGAACGGCTGACAGAGCACGGGTTGCCTCTGTCTCCGTTTCTTCTCCTTTTAAATAATAGCACTTAGGCATGTGATGATGTTAGTCATCGTTCTGCAGCACTTAGCATGTCACACTTCTGAGTCATCAAGCCGTAAACTCATCAGCTTGGAATGAACTTCTGACAGTTTTGGAAATGTGTCTACGTCCTGCAGAAAGACGACTCGGGATACAAAGCGCGGTACTGCACGAGCAATATTCCATCAGAACTAAGTTAAAGGTGTGTGTGGGGGGGGATTTATGGGGCTGGGAACACTGAGTGTGAACAGCGTGTTACTTTGAAAGTGGTGTATTTATAATATATTCTGAGAGGAACCAGCAGAAAGAAATATATATATATATATATATATATATATATATATATATATATATATATATATATATATATATCTCATTTGCATATCTATTTATTTCCACAAGCCCA
This sequence comes from Tachysurus fulvidraco, assembly GCF_022655615.1. Taxonomy (NCBI): domain Eukaryota; kingdom Metazoa; phylum Chordata; class Actinopteri; order Siluriformes; family Bagridae; genus Tachysurus; species Tachysurus fulvidraco. Next base: position 4,595,221 of record NC_062519.1, on the reverse strand, counting down.
TAAACTCAAGGGGAAGTGCTTTAGATGTTATGTTCACAATGGCATTAATATATTCTATTAATAATCAGTAGGAAAAAGTTATTAGAAGTTATTGCAAAGAATGTACTGTAGTATTGTGCTAAAAAAAAAAAAAAAAGACAAAATAAACCTGAATATTTAAAATATAAGTCAATTAAAATCGGGATAAAAAGTTTAGGGATTTTAGAATTCTAATTAAAAATAAGAATTTATTGCCTATTCTGTTTTAAGCTGGAAAACAATAAAAAATAAATAAAAATAAATAACGTGAGGACTTGACACAAAAGTGACACTGATCAAGTTCACACTTGTTCTTGTCGATAACGGGATACACGGCACAAATAACCGCTCACTACAGCCATGATGAGAAGAAAAGCAGCTCAAAAAGCATCTCATTACATTTGGTAAACTAACTATGTATTTTCTATTATTATTTTATTATTTTACATATATATATATATATATATATATATATATATATATATATATATATATATATATATTTTTTTTTTTTTATTTTTTTTTTTCAAAGTAGTCAGCAAGTCATGAGTACCGTGTAAACGTTTCCGTATCGTGTGTAGTACTGATGGACTTCTACAGTACATCCAGTGTTGTAATGTAACGGAGTAAAAATACTTCGTTACCGTACTTAAGTAGAAATGTCACGTATCTGTACTTTACTTCGCTATTTAAATTTATGTCAACTTTCACTTTTACTCCACTACATTTCCTAGATAAAATGTAAACTTTTACTCCGTGATATTTCCACTAAGCATCTTCGTTACTACAAAATAAAATCAGAAGAAATGTGTGTGACTGCAATTAGGGAGGTTTAAGTAAATTAAATATCAGAAAATGACTTTTGATACTTAAGTACAGTAAATATCAGATACTTTAAGACTTTTACTTGAGTAATATTTTAAAAGGTGACTTTCACTTGTACCGAAGTCTTTTTCTAGTATGATACTTGTACTTTTACTCAAGTATTGCTTTCTAGTACTTTATACAACACTGAGTACATCCAGCGATCACAGCGGAACACAGTGACAACAACGGCGAGCTAAATCTGTTACAAGTCCGTTCAGGATTTAACGATTTGCGAAGATTCGTGGTGTGATGTCATAATACTTAGTCAAATATATTTAGTCAAAGCTCTTTTCATATAACGTGCATCAAAGTGAAAGTATCTCTCATAGAAAGTCGTTACTTTTGTGTCTTCGCTGGTGGGAGATTAAAAGAAGAATCCGGTGCTTACGATTTTACCAATTCAAGCACCAATCTACCAGAAATTATGAAAATTTTTCGAATGCAGGAATCACAATAGAACTCCTGGAGCTCCTGGAGGAACTGCATTATGTGATAACCTTGAGGTGTATGAATGATATCATGAATGTGGTGATGACGATGACGATGATGATGATGCTTCTCATGTCATTCAGGCTGGTTAACGGAATCCTCAGAAGATAAGCAGGAGGATCACCTGTAGGACCCCGGGGCTGATCTAGGTGATGAATTATCACTGTGTTGTTGGGGTCATGTTACTCTGTGGTGCCTCTGTGGTGATCTGGAGATACGCTGACTGTCCATAAATGGAGGTAGGAAGGTATGATGGTGGAAAAATGGTAATAACAACTAGTATTAATTACTTTATAATAACAAATAACATGACTTCTCTTGATATGAACGGGTTGATAGTGTGACGTTTGGTTTAGGTTAGATGTTTATATAGTATTTGGAAGGAATTTCCCTTTAATAAGCCTCAGAGCTTTGTAACAAACCACCGAAATTTCAGACGCAGATTGATACTGAGAGAGAGAGAGAGAGAGAGAGAGAGAGAGAGAGAGAGAGAGAGAGAGAGAGAGAGAGAATCCACGTAAATTACACGTGACAGGAACTCACTTGTTTGACAGCATTAAATGTAACATTTTATTATCACTACACTGGATTCCCGTTAAGTTTTGAATTGATTATAAACGGCTGCTACTTACGTACAAGGCTCTAAACGGTTAAGCTCCCATGTATCTAACTAGTTTAACAATTATTTTACAATCCATTGCACTCTCTGAGATCAGGGCTTAGACCATGTGCTCCAGTAGATCTGATCAAAAACACATTATTATCTCGTGCTGGTTAATATTATGAACAGCAGCTACACTAATTCCTCTTCACTTGCTTTTCTTTTATAATCTAGAGATTCTACACGCTCCAGTTGTTTTCAAACCTTCGGTGAGCAGAAGCCAAGCTTGAGGCATCTATAGATTATACCAGCTCCAGGTCGATTCCGCTTCATGACGATTCGGGCATTCATGAGAAGATGCCAACTACATGTGAAGACAAGCTCCTAATCAGTACACGATTGTCAGACTGTATCTGACTGTAGAAAGGACATTATTTATAATAACACACTCTGGTGTTTATAACAGTTTATAATCACACTCTCCAGTGTCACCCAGATGCGGATGAGTCTCAGTTTGAGTCTGGTTCCTCTCAAGGTTTCTTCCTCTTCCATCTAAGGGAGTTTTTCCTCACCACAGTCGCCTCAGTCACCTCAGGCTTGTTCATTAGGGATAAATACAAACATGTATAAACATAAGTCTAATATTAATCTTGAACTTTTGTCTAAAATTAATCTTTGTACGTAGGATACACAGGATACACTTGGACGGAGTGCCAACCCATCGCTGGGCACACACACACACTCTCATTCATTCACACACACACACTCAGGACAATTTTCCAGAGATGCCAATCAACCTACCATGCATGTCTTTGGACCGGGGGAGGAAACCGAAGTCCCCGGAGGAAACCCCCGAGGCACGGGGAGAACATGCAAACTCCACACACACAAGGCGGAGGCGGGAATCGAACCCCCAACCCTGGAGGTGTGAGGCGAACGTGCTAACCACTAAGCCACCATGCTCTCTTATTCAATACGTAATATGCTTTTTTCTTTTCTTGGACGTGTTAAACAACTTTTAACACTCGACAAGTTTTTAACAATAATCCGCCTGGCGCTCTAACTGCTAAGCTTACTGTACCCAACATTATGATGCATTACTGATAAATTGTTGCCAGTCATACAGTATGAGTCAGACTATGAACTAATCTAATGGCTGTGCATTAGGAGTCTCACTCGGAGACAAACAAAATCCCCGTCGCTTGACAAATGAATCAGAGAAGTTCAACCGTATTGTATAATGAGGTTGTAGACAATCAACCAACCAAACCACACACATACACACATTATATCTTACACACTTTTGCTGAACGGTTTTGCCTTTCGTACACTAACCGCGTGAGCTGTAGTGCATCGAGGCAACCCAGCATCATCCAATCATATGAATAGAAGTCCGCCATTATCACACCGTGTCGACACAACTAATCAATAATCAACCACTCAGTGCTGAAACGCTCATGATTATAATGCTAAAGCTGGACTTGCACGTGCGTGTAACAGGGCGCGGTCGTTTCTGAGTGCAGGATTCACTTTCGAAAAAAACTTCCTCACTCTATTAAAAGGAGAAAGCTGAAGCTCAGGCCTTGAGGAAACACTATAAGGACATTATGTTCTTTTTTTTTTTTTTTCAAAACCCACAGTAAAGTCATTGATTGACTTTGATACAGAGTACAGTGCTTAGATAAAAACTCCACCTAACACACCGTACAGCTACGTTTTTGGCTATTGCTAGAACCTAAAAAACTACTATTTTAGAAATTCTGTAAAGTTTTAGTTTAATATTTTCATAGTAATGCATTTGAACTGTAACGCGGTAACTACAGTCACCTTACAGGATGAGGAATATATATACGCCTCGACCCACAGACACAGCCTCAAGAATCGTTTGAAATACTGTATAGCAAAGGAGTTGAAATTTATGGAAATGATCTAATGGTAGCAAAAACGGCTACTGCTTACTGAAAGTAATTTTTCCAAATTCAACTGTAAAATCAAGCAAAGCCAATGTATCTAATGATTTCCTACAGGATTATAAGATGACAATGCACCAAATATAAGATTATTATTAAGATTCTAGATATTTTCACTCATTTTCCTGCTTGGGAAATTTACTCAAGCTTGTTCTATTGGCAGATCATTTAACAACTTGTAAGTGCTTATTATAAGAAAAATCAGCCATTGTCATAAATAGATAGATAGATAGATAGATAGATAGATAGATAGATAGATAGATAGATAGATAGATAGATAGATAAATAAATAAATAAATAAATAAATAAATAAATAAATAAATAAATAAGAGGTTAAAGGCTTTTATGTAAAGGTTTCTGGTTTCCTTCTACATCCTAGACTAAAGGTGTGTGTGTCTGTGTGTGTGTGTGTGTGTGTGTGTGTGTGTGTGTGTGTGTGTGTGTGTGTGTGTGTGTGTGTGTGTGTGTGTGTGTGTGTGTGCACTTGTCTCACAGTGGACTTGAATCAAAATTCCTGCCTCACTCCCAGTATTCCCAGGATAGTCTCGGAATGCAACACGACCGTGACCAGGATAAAGCTTCCTGATGATGAATGAATGCATAAAGGAAGGTAAGCTTTTCCCAATCGTATGGTATTGAGACAGATATGAAAGAATGTATGAATGTATTTCCAAAAAGACCTCAATCTACACACACACACACACACACACACACACACACACACACACACACACACACACACACACACACACACACACACACACACACACATTAATTCTGCTCAGAATAATGATTAATCGACAGGCAACAGTTCTCCCGCCTGCTATGATGCCTCCTAGTGTCTTTTTTTGGATATTATTTCTCTTGAGAAAGCTTTCCAGTGGTGTAAGTGCAGATCCCGAATCCCTCATGAGTTTAATACGAACAAGGTTGTCGTTTCAGTAAGTTAAGTGTTTCCCTTTCTTTCCTTTTTTTCCCACGTGCGCAGTCGCATCGACTATTTCCGTATTTACGCAGACGAAGTTCATGGAAAAATAAACAAACAAACTGCGTCCAGTTTTCAATATACGAGTGCATCATGTGGATATACTGCAGTCTTGTTTGCCAGTTGGCTTGTACGTGTTGTAAAATACAGACCGAGTATATATTTTGGATCTGCATGTTGTATTCAAACGGAAATGTCATGCGGTTCCTAGGAATAGCGCCGATGGCACAAACTCCATAATGCACAGTTGACGTTTCTAGAGAACAACATAAAATTTGGTGAAAGTGGAAATTGCTTCCTTCTCTATAAAGCTGCCAATAAACTCTCAATACTATTTATCCGTAGTGTCGTAATGTCTCAGAGTCCGCGCGCAAAGTCTCAAATAGCCTCCAAACGCGTAAAAAGCACCCCAAACAAATAAACCAATGATTTTAATAGTTAAAACAGAATCTCCAAGCAGTGTTGCATTGCTTCTTCATCTCCTTGTTCTTAAGTCTCTTCCAGCACACTAGCACAGCCTGTACCCAGTGCCAACATTGCAAAAAAAAAAAAAAATGCCAAGACAAACGCCAAAACAGCGCGTTCCGGTGAATACTAATCTTGCTGCATAGCCTGGGATTCAAAATGCGTAAAGTTCAATACACACGCTATGAGACGTCAGATAACGTTAATAACGCTGCATGAACGGCGTATGCTTTCCAGTAAAACCATATGCATCAGTCCTCGCGTTCAGAAATAAGAAATAACGCTGTGGATATTTGTATGTTGTTTCTTGACTTATCTTGCGGTGCGTAAAATGTTTCACGTTCAATTACTGTACACATACAATACACACATGCACAAAAATACACACATGCGCGCGTCCATGTGCATGCACACGCACATGAACACGCACACGCACACGCAAACACACATACGGACATCAATCACTCACCGAAGGCTAAATCCAGCAGATCGGCGCACAAGAGAAAACACAGCGACAGGACGCTCATCTTCCCCATGTTCTGTCATAAATCCCTAACTCCATTGGCGTTTTACATCACGGCCCGTCTCGGCTGCTGTCCGCGTGCTCCGTTGCACCGATCCAGAAGCGCGCGGGCGGTTATGGTTGCAACCCGAGCGCTCATCACGCGCTCCAACTTACACCGGGAGGTGGGGGGGAAGGGGGAGGTGAAGAAGAGAAGCGAAGAAATGAGAAGAGAAGGAAGGGAGAAACGGCAAGTTCAAATAACATGCGAATGAAGAACGGTGGAGGGGCTGAGAACGGGAGAGATGATGTAGAGAAGAGAAACAGCTCCCTCCCGGTCGAGCGGCGGGGATTAAAAAATAAATTCGGTGAGAATCTGCGCTCATGAGTCTCTCTCTCTCTCTCTCTCTCTCTCTCTCTCTCTCTCTCTCTCTCTCTCTCTCTCTCTCTCTCTCTCTCTCTCTCTCCCCCCCCCACCTAGATTAACCCAACAGGGATCCTACTGCTCATAATATAGACTCGACTTCACAATTAATGGCACCCTTCCTCAAAGTGCGCACAGATTTGATTATAAAATGAATGACACTCGAATTGAGCTGAAGCTTAGCGCGTGTGTGAATTTTACCATGTTTAAAGACAATACAAAGCCTGATATCACTAATGCTGTTGAGGTTGAATGAGAATGAATCCCTACAGTATAGCATCGCATTAAAATCTAGTAGAAGGCCTTATCACAAGAGCAGATATATCCATGTTTTTGTGGCACAGAGCGGAGGACAACACAATACCATGCAGGTGGTTTTAATGTTATGGCTGATTGGTTTATTTTTATCAGACCAGGCCACCTTCTTCCATTGCTCTATGGTCCAGTTCCAATGCTCTTCAGAGGGTTCACTACATTAGACATGTTCATTATTGCTTCCATATCCATCAGTGAACCTTGTGCACCCATGACCCAGACACTGGTCCACCGATTGTCCTTCCTTGAACCTTTTTTGGTAGGTTCTAACCACTGGATACACTGCATGCTGTTTTGGAGATGCTCTGAGATGCTCCAGTTCTCTTAATCACAATTTGGCCCTTGTGATATACAGTGGTGTGAAAAAGTTTTGGCCCAATTCCTGATTTTTGATTTTTTGCATGATTGTCACACTTTAATGTTTCAGATCATCAAACAAATGTAAATATTAGTTAAAGATAACAGAAGTAAACACACATGCTTTTTTAAATGAAGGTTTTTATTATGAAGGAAACAAAATCCAAACGCTTTTTCACACAGGGCCATGTGGGTTTGGATTTTGTTTTCCCTTATTAATAAAAACCTTCATTTAAAAACTGTATTATATTTGATGTTTGTTATCATTTGTTTGATGATCTGAAATATATATATATATATATATATATATATATATATATATATATATATATATATATATATATATATATATATATATATGACATAATAAATATATATTTTTTTTCAGAATATTTTATATTTAAATCAGATCCTGAGGCTTGGCCAACAGTAGGGGTGTCTAAATATGCACTATACAGTTCATAATGGGAAAAAACCTATTTAGACTTCACTATGAAATTGACTACAATGTCTTTATATATCTTTTTTGTGGCATTAATAGAGGTCCGAACCCCTTCCTACAATATTTGCACTCTTTCCTCTGTCTCTCTCTCTCTCTCTCTCTCTCTCTCTCTCTCTCTCTCTCTCTCTCTCTCTCTCTCTCTCTCTCTCTCTCTCTCCCCAGTCACTAGTCACTCTTGATCACTTGCTCTTTATTTCACATGATTTTCCTTAATCCCACCCTGGCTCTAAAGCCTTTGACTCTAATTCTGTCCACTAAGCTGATTTATTTCTGCAGGATTTTGTTTTTATTCCCCTCCATGCTGAAAAGGTTTTTAAAGATCATTACGAGCATATAACCACATACATGCTGCCTCTTACACGCTGTTAACCACACGCAAGGAAATCAAGT
>NC_062519.1:4567336-4582336 GCF_022655615.1 Tachysurus fulvidraco | reverse complement strand
TATGGATATACCAAAAACAGTAGTAACTGAAATGTAGATATATAAATATAGAAACATTAGTATTTGACTCTCTGGTTCCCATAATAGATATTTAACAACATTTTTTTCTCAACGCTTTTTGGTTTGGATTTCCTTATCCAGATTATCTAAATGTCTGATTCTTGTGCATTATACTGTAGGGATATATTAGCTAATTAATTTGGGGCAAAACAAATGCATACCCCATGAGGCCACCACTGCTGGGCCCCTGAGCATGGCCCATGTCCCTTGATTGTATAAAATGTAAGTTGCTATATACTGTAGTCAGCACCCACCTTTAAATAAGATCATGTGTAGCTCTGTTTATTCAGCACATATCCAATTCCTAATCATATGGCATCAACAATCAACACCAACACAATCCAACACTATATATATATATATATATATATATATATATATATATATATATATATATATATATATATATATATACAGTACAGACCAAAAGTTTGGACACACCACCTTTTCAACAGGACAATGACCCCAAACATTTTGGCCATGAAGGAGAGTGATGGGGTGCTGCACCAGATGACCTGGCCTCCACAGTCACCGGACCTGAACCCTGATCGAGACGGTTTGGGGTGAGCTGGACCACAGAGTGAAGGCAAAAGGGCCAACAAGTGCTAAGCATCTCTGGGAACTCCTTCAAGACTGTTGGAAGACCATTTCAGGTGACGACCTCTTGAAGCTCATCAAGAGAATGCCAAGAGTGTGCAAAGCAGTAATCAAAGCAAAAGGCTTTGAAGAACCTAGAGTATGACATATTTTCAGTTGTTTCACACTTTTTTGTTATGTACGTATATAATTCCACACGTGTTAATGCATAGTTTTGATGCCTTCAGTGTGAATCTACAATTTTCATAGTCATGAAAATAAAGAAAACTCTTTGAATGAGAAGGGGTGTCCAAACTTTTGGTCTGTATATATATATATATATATATATATATATATATATATATATATATATATATATATATATATATATATATATATAGTACATCTATCTATTTATTGTGAGATGTATAAAACAAAGAACATTTGCTTACCACAACTAATCTGAAAAAATGTTGCTCTTTCTTTCTTTCTTTCTTTCTTTCTTTCTTTCTTTCTTTCTTTCTTTCTTTCTTTCTTTCTTTCTTTCTTTCTTTCTTTCTGTCTATCTATCTACATATTGGGAGATGCATCTATCTATCTATCTATCTATCTATCTATCTATCTATCTATCTATCTATCTATCTATCTATCTATCTATCTATCTATCTGTCTGTCTGTCTATCTGTCTGTCTATCTATCTATCTATCTATCTATCTATCTATCTATCTATCTATCTATCTATCTATCTATCTATCTATCTATCTATCTATCTATCATGTGTACTCAACCAGAACCGCATAGTTTCCTCGTCTGCCTATCTAGCTATCACTCTAACTAGCTATCTATTTTGGTTTGTATAAAACACAGACCATTTGCTAGGACAATTGTCCGTCTCTGTTTTTCTGGACATGTAATATATCTTTTGCCTTCAGGTGTTAAACTGGAATGAGTTCATTTTGTGTGTAAACAGTTCAATTCCTGTGTAATTATCTGGAGTTCTCAATATGACATTGTGATTAAAACAAGTTCCAATCTTCATATTTCTGTCCTTAGGGGTTAATTTAACTCACGTCATGGATGGCCGGACTGTACCTTTTCATTTTCCTTTGCTAATCCAATTCCAGCTTAAAATGATATGATTATACAGTAAGATCTACCTCTTTTCTTTCAAAGATAGTTAGATTCCTCCAAACATCCGGCGTTCATTAAGGAGTGCAATAGGAGCTTAATAGCTGTACTGTTTAATGTACAGTGTTAGCTAGGAGCTTAGCATAATTAATTACTCATATTACACTTTAAACGCAAATCTGTCCATGTGAAATATACCGATTTAGTCATGTGATTTGATTGTCGACCGTTGCTAACACATTTCATACACTTTTACAATTTTAAAGGAAAGAAATTCAAAATAAAGGTCATTTAAAGGTTGAAGATTTATTTCCTAATTTGTGTGAGATCATTTGTTATTAAAACAATAAATAAAGAAAATTAGACTTGGATAATCTAATCATGGAAGGTGTTAAAGCTGGTGTTGTGTTGTTATGCTTGCACACACACACACACACACACTCCATAGAGCATCCAGTATTGATATTATTCATTCACGCTGAACTGCATCTATGAAGTTATTTTCATACAGAGCATCGAAGCCTATCTTAGGGCACAACTGCGAATGTCCTCAGGCAAGAGCTGAATCGATATAGAACAATACACATGGATCACACACACAAAGCACACACACGACTGTGTTATATATTTAATAAGCGCTATGACTAGAGGTCAGTGTCACTCATGGCTCCAGGGCCTTGCGCTTCCACAGGAAGCACATTCAAAGAAAATAACAGAGTCTTTTTATCTGTTAGATGCATTCCCAAAGATACATTACTTTGTTTTGCCTGTTTACTCAATAGATTTGGATCAGGTAGTTTCAAATTACAGACACATAAATATCGAGCTAATATAGTCTTGTTAGCGTGGTTACTTCTTTTGTTTGATTATTTGTGTTTTGCTAATCCAGCCAGACTTTTAGCTAGCTAGCTAATTTGCACGTTATTTAGCACACTATTTCTAATTAGCCCAATTATCCTAATCTAATTATCTCTAATGACTAAAAACATAACGAGCTAGCGTTCATGCTAACATCACCAAGATCATTCTTTTAAAAAACGAATAAGAGTCATTTTCATTAAATCAATCATTTCTGTCAGAATAATTTACATGACTCATGTGAGTCATTAGCACAATTTGGCTGAAAATTAAGAAAGCAAAGAGAAAACGTACATTTCTAGAGGTAAGTCAGGTAACGATGTAACTTCCTGTTGAACGTGTGATTCCAATTTCTTATATTATATTCAAAATAATGCTAGTAAGTGGTTTGGCTATGTTCAGTAGGTGTGAGTATTTGTGGTGCCTTGAGATAGATTAGCTTCCCGTTCAGGGTGAAGTCTCCCACATTCATTCATTCATTTATTCATTCATTCATTCATTTTCTACCGCTTATCCGAACTACCTCGGGTCACGGGGAGCCTGTGCCTATCTCAGGTGTCATCAGGCATCGAGGCAGGATACACCCTGGACGGAGTGCCAACCCATCGCAGGACACACACACACACTCTCATTCACTCACACACACACACACACACTACGGACAATTTTTCCAGAGATGCCAATCAACCTACCATGCATGTCTTTGGACCGGGGGAGGAAACCGGAGTACCCGGAGGAAACCCCCGAGGCACGGGGAGAACATGCAAACTCCACACACACAAGGCGGAGACGGGAATCAAACCCCCAACCCTGGAGGTGTGAGGCAAACGTGCTAACCACTAATCCACCGTGTCCCCAAGTATCCCACATGGCTCCCAGAATTCAATGTTATTATTATGTATGTATTTGCATGGTTTCAAAAGTACTATGGACAAGTTCATGGGTATTTTATGGTTTGATTAATGAGTCTTTGATGTTGCACAAAAAGGTCTTAAAGCTTCCTTCTCTGCTTCAATTTATGGCACGTGTAAATATCTTCGAATATAGAACCATTTTGGAGGTTTGGTGATATTTGCTAGTATTACTTTGTAAGTATTTTTTATTTTTACGTCGTGTTTGTTCTTTTTCAATTTCAATTTTGGAATTTTTTTACCCTTGTTAAATAAAATATAGCAAAATCTGAGATTAAATCTATTTAGTGACCTGGCTACATTCATTCATTCATTCATTTTCTACCGCTTATCCGATTCTATCTCGGGTCATGGGGATCTCAGGCGTTATCAGGCATCGAGGCAGGATATACCCTGGACGCCCTACATCGCAGGGCACACACACACTCTCATTCACTCATACACTCACACACTACGGACAATTTTCCAGAGATGCCAATCAAACTACCATGCATGTCTTTGGACCGGGGGAGGAAACCGGAGTCCCCGGAGGAAACCCCTGAGGCACGGGGAGAACATGCAAACTCCACACACACAAGGCGGGAATCGAACCCCCGACAAGATTAATATTAGACTTATATTTATACGTGTTTGTATTTATCCCTAATGTGCAAGCCTGAGGTGACTGAGGTGACTGAGGTGAGTAAAAAACTCCTTTAGATGGAAGAGGAAGAAACCTTGAGAGGAACCAGACTCAAAAGTGAACCTCATGCTTATCTGGGTGACACTGGAGGGTGTGATTATAAACGGTTATAAACACCCGAGAGTGTTATTATAAATAATATCCTTGCTACAGTCAGATACAGTCTGACAATTGTGTATTGATTAGAAGGATGTTGTCCTTAAAGACCACATGGAGTTGGCGTCTTCTTTTTGATTATCCGAATCTTCATTACGCAGAACACAACTGGAGCTGGTACATCTCTAGATGCCTCATGTTGGGCAAAAAAAGATGATTAGGGGCAAGGTTCGATTTGTTTCTTTGTCTGCGATTTAATTGTATGCATTTATAGTTCAGATATCTTATATCTTATTATCTTACGTATATCTTATACACCTTCATACGAGATGTATAGAAACACATAACATTTGTTGTGTGAACGCTCAAGAAAAATCATTAAGAAACAAGAAACAGTAGAGTTGTCCATCGCTAGAATAATAGATACAAAGACCTATTGTTTCAACCTCGCCGCTCGTCTCTTCTTACTTCACAGGATATTTCAGGTCGAAAGCAACCGTAGCGGAACGCTCGCATAATAAACGAGAGCCCTTCCTCCAGCTAAACCGTGCGTGAAATCCGATCACAAGTGTTCGCCAGAGACGCGTTCCAAAATGGCAGGTGGAAACGGTTATGCTTTCAGGTATCCACTTGATCAGATCACTTGTTAAAAACAGGTGTTAAAAGCAAGCCTTTAGTTGGGATTCAGTTCCCAGTGTTCATGTTTGCGCACCGCTGAAACCTGAAACCATCCGAACGTCTTCCATGCCCATCGGTTTGACAGTCTACAACGGTCTACAAGAATCTTCTGGGAAAGAAAAAAAAGTGCTCTCTCTCTCTCTCTCTCTCTCTCTCTCACATTCTCTCTCTCTCATAAATGACCGCCGAGGCGACGTAACTGCTGTTCTGCTCTCTTAGCCACTTCCTGCAGAACTAATGCACGATTGCACATCTCCTGAGGGCAGCATCAACAACAATTTATCGAGGCAACGGGCCCCGAATTGTTTCTGTCCATATAGCACCTGCCCTGAATGGGGAGGAAAAAAAAAAAGATCTCTCGAGTCTCTCCAGAGGAAAAGTCTATCTAATACAGCTGTCATGGGTGGTCTGGCCTCTGTCCTTTTCCCTCCAAGCAGACGTTAAGTATCTGAGAGCGAGCTTCTCGGTTCAGCAAACCTTAAACGGGATTTACACTTTGATTTCTGGGCTAACTGACAGCCGAGGAAGGACGTCGAGACGGAAAGACACATGGGGCAATCCTGTTTATTTATTTATTTATTTATTTTTTATTCTCTTCCCATTTTCATACCGCTGTCTCGTTTGCTACGAAGTAATACCTTCTTAATGATTTCTGCATGTAGCAGCGTACACATACCTAGAGGATATCATGAATAAATCCTCCAGAGCCACATCAAAACACTCCCTGATTCTGTTTTAATGTTTCGTTGACTTTCAGATGTTCACTTTGCTCTTTTATTAATGTCAAATCTGCAGGGTAAATAGGCTTATGAAACGTGCGTAACGCAAAAATCTCATGACGATCTTTTTTTTTTTTTAAACGTCGGTTTTCGCCACCAAGAGCTTCCATCTGAGTAAGAGCAGAAGTGCTGTTTTGCCGCCTGTGCGTTCCTGCTCACACAAGGTGTGTGTTAGTGGGTGTGTGTGCGCATTGTTCAATGCACCACGTCTGCCAACAAGGGCTTTGAAAACATCCACCCAGCCGAGTGCCTAGCGCAGCGTGCGTCTCACAAACAAACACATAATCCAATGTGTAAATGAGGACTCCAACATGGAGATCGTGTTCTCCGTGCTTTCCACAATAGCCTCTTAGGCCGGAAATGATCAATCAGAGGGAAAAAAGTTGGGAAAAGTAAAATTGGGTGAGTGATTATGAGTACAACTGAAAATATTTTTTTTCATTTTAAAAAAAAAAATTGCAGTAGCAAACACCCTGGAGTGAACTGAAAATGTATTGCTCTTATTGTCTACCTATACCGCTTAGTGTCTAGGGTTGTGTCTCAGGAGGCTGAGTTTGAATCCAGCATGCATACAGAGTTCTTCCCTGAGGTTTCCTCTGGGTTTTCCGGTTTCCTCCACCAGTATATTTACATACTTTGTAGACAGACAAAGGGAAGTCGTGGCCTAATGGTTAGAGAGTTTGACTCACAACCCTAAGGTTGTGGGTTCGAGTCTTGGGCCGGCCACGAATGAGGTGCCCTTGAGGAAGGCACCGAACCCCCAACTGCTCTCCAGGCACCACATCATAAATGGCTGCTCACTGCTCTCTGTGTGTGTGTGTGTGTGTGTGTGTGTGTGTGTGTGTGTGTGTGTGTGTGTGTGTGTGTGCGCGTGTGCGCGTGTACACACACTTTGGATGGGTTAAACGCAGAGACCAAATTCTGAGTATGCTCACCATACTTAGCCGTATGTCACGTCACTTTCAGACTGGCCCTTCGTTTCCCTATGGTGCACTACATTGAACTGATGCCCCTCTCCAGGGTGTCCGCTGAAGCCCCCTGGTTAAATAAAGCCAAAAGGAGAAAACATCCCTACTCAAATGCATCCATAAAAAATGCTGTGTCCCAACAAAATCCCCTATCATTCTGAACAGTATCTGTTGGATCCCATAGAAACAACATGTCCACCTTTGGAACATCAACTCAAATCCTACATAACTTCGCTTTTCGGTCCTTAACTTCGGAGTGTGCTGGAATGCGAAAATAATCCACACCATTTTTTTTTCTTTCTTGCTCTCAAGGTTAATTTAACAAAAAATGCAGCATGTGTGTAAAAAAAAATTATTATTATTATTTTTTCCTTCCAAAACTGTTACTTGGCTCTGATACTGGAGATTAAACGATGCACTGACGATGCTTAAGAGGAACGTAACAAACCTGATGGACTGTTTTTTTTATTATTATTATTATTCTTATTTCATTAATTTAATGTCTTTGAATTTTTTTATATTTATTTTTATTTATATCGGTTAATTAAAAAAAAAAATCGATGCACCTTGAGCAGAGAACCTTGGGTTATTTTTGGTCTCTATTTTTATTTATTTTTTTTACCTTTTCAACCATAACCGAAATCCCAGTTGTGTCGCACACACAAGAAGACTAAAAATATAATTTTCATTTCCACCTCCTCTTTGTTGTCACCAGGCCCAGTTTGGGGATGTGAAATCAGATGAATCATGGGATTAAAGCCCTGAAACCTGGTGCATCTCATAGGAAGAGCTTCACAGTGTGCCCCCGATGCCTCGCGAGAGGCGTCTTCAAGGGGAAAATGGGTTGTGTTCTGCTTGCTCTGGAAAGGAGAATGACTCGCAGTGTATGGTGCTGTGACTGGACTGTTAATCGCAGACTAAGCGGCCACAGCAGGTGGACACAAAAGGCAACAGCGTCCCAGATTTAAGCGTGAACCAAAAAAACACCAGTTGGTCTGTTTAAAAAACAAGGAAAATTATTTTATTCTTTAAACACACAGAACATTTTTTTTTTTTGAGGATTTAAAACCAGTCTAAACCAGTCGAACGTGTGGGTACACTTTTATATGATGTCATAGAAATGGTTGAAGTTACTGTACAAGTTTTGTGTCAACAATAAAATTAGAGAGGTGTCGTACAAAATTCTACATAGGATTTATCCTGCAAAACATGTTTCGGAAAGATTTAAGCTTAATATTTCTTATACTTGCGAATTTTGTGGTCAGGAAAAGGAAACAATTTTGCATCTGTTTTATCATCGTATCTACTCAAGACTTTTTTGGAAGGATATGGAAAATTACGTTAGTAGAAAATTGGGTTGTGTGGTAGAAATTGGTGTATGTGATGTGTTTTTTTATTTTGAGGGAGATGATTTGGAAAGTAATGAACAATATATTATACAACTATTCATTGTATTAGGAAAGGACCATATGCACAAAACAAAGTGGGCCCTTTGTAAACCAAATCTGTCCCATTTTATTAATGATTTCAAGTTATCTCATTCAAGTAATCTCCTGGAGAAAGTACAAAACAAAAAAGCTCAGAAAACGTGTGATATTTTAAAAGAATTCAAGTTTTTGTAACTTTTTTCCTTTCTTTTCTTTTCTTTTCTTTTCCTTTCTTTTCTGGTAGCAAATTAGAAGTTTTTCTTAAAATTCAGAAATAGTCTGAACACATAACCATAGGTCCAGTCTGTACGTTCTAAACAAAGTAATTGTCTGGATCTACACGACATGTCCAATGGATTTTGGACACCTGACCATCATAGCCAAATGTGGGGCATCAACGAACTGTTGCCTATTTAATGTCTTTGTATGCTGTAGCATTGCGCTACTGTTTCTCTCTAGTGGTGGGATTCAATTAGGCTCTTGTTCCGAGGGTATACTGGCAGGTCTACCTATGAACGCAATTTGTCCTCTGCAAATGATTAAAAACACAGCTGCATGATTTGTTTCAAGTTCTCAGATACCAACCCCACTGCTGTGCTACCTCCACTGGCATACAGTACATCAGATTCAACATTTATGGCGTTTGGCAGACACCTTTATCCAAAGTGACTTACAGCTGAATAATTGAGGGTTAAGGGCCTTTCTCAGGGACCCAGGGATTCAAACTCATGACCTTCAGCTTAATAGTCCAACATCTTAACCACTTCACCATTCTACAGACTGATGCTTGCCTACAAAGTCAAAAACGGACCAGCTCCTTCTTCTCCTCAAAGCTCTTGTCACTCCTTATACTTGTCTCAGCCGGGACGAGGAAGACAGACCCAGATACAGGCTAGCTTCAAATAAACACGGTTTAATAAATTAAATACATAAACATTACAGGGACAAAGACGAGAACATAACAGGACAAAGGACGAGGGTACACTGACGATGTCTCCGCCCTGCCATCGGCAATGCGGCACGGTTAAATAGACACAATTAACGATAGGGAACGTGTGTGTAGAAACGGTGAGGAGGGACATAAGTCCGGGCCGAGTCCTCACAATACTGCACCTCGCTCCCTCAGATCTACCAGAACTGCCCGACGGATCCCACCTTGTCTCAGGGTAAAACGTAGGTATACATAAAGACTCTTCTGCTCTTGCACCGAGGTGGTGGAATGAACTTCCCATAAATGCCCGAACAGCTGAAACACCGGCAGTCTTTAAATGTCAATGAAGACCTGCCTCTTCCTGAAACACCGGAAACTACCCTGTTTGTATGTAGAGGTAAAAGCTCGGAATTTGCTACGTTCCTTCGGGGGATTTTTTGTTTTTTTCACACAGGTTTTTTTGTATCTGCTTTATTTCTAGTGTGGACCAAGGAGCCGGGATACTTTTAGCGACAGTCATCTTTACGGTACTTTATGGTACTGTACACCACTGACCCCAGTTAACAGGTATGTCATTATTTTTAATACAATAGCTTACTGAGCAACTTTTAATCTGTTGGTGTGTTTTGTAAATACTGAGTTAATGTGTGGCTAAGAGAGTTTGCAGCAGGTTTTGGGCTTCATCTTGGAGGATGAAGAATCACTGGGGAAACATGGTGGGTTAAAGATGTAGTAGAAGAACTCAAATGTTCTGCACAGAACCCTGACTCTGACTCAACCCTACCGAATACCTTTGGGATGAACTGGAAAATCACGTGCACCAGAGTCATAGTGGATCTCCATGGAACCCTGGACGTAAAGAAGGAAAACCAGAGACATTTTGCACAACAGGAAATAAGGATGTTATTCTAGCTCTTCTAGCCTCCAGGAGTGAGGATTATCGACTGATTATGATACTCTCACCTGTATTGGGCTTCCCAAACAACGCTATTATTCATTCATTCATTCATTCATTCATTCATTTTATACCGCTTATCCGAACTTCTCGGGTCACGGGGAGTCATCGGGCATCAAGGCAGGATACACCCTGGATGGAGTGCCAACCCATCACAGAGCACACACACACACTCTCATTCACTCACACACTATGGACAATTTTCCAGAGATGCCAATCAACCTACCATGCATGTCTTTGGAAAGGGGGAAGAAACCTGAGTACCCGGAGGAAACCCCCGAGGCACGGGGAGAACATGCAAACTCCACACATACACACAAGGCGGATGCGGGAATCGAACCCCCAACCGTGGAGGTGTGAGGCAAACGTGCTAACCACTAAGCCACCCTGCCCCCCCAACGCTATTAGAAAAGCTTTATTTATTTACTTAATTATTTCTTTTGACAATTTTTGCATTTCATTTTTAACATTTTAGAACCCTCTATTACTTTTAAATATATTAAAAAATATGACTTTCCTTGCTGCCGAGCAAATTCCCAGCAAGTTTCCTTTCATATGCTTTACGGAGAACAGAAACATATGAATTAGAGTATAAATAAATAACAGGCATGTCCTAACTTCATTTCTGCATGCTGGACACCGTGGCCTTATTCTCGGAGCAGATCCGTGCACGTTAACAGACGTTCCCCTTCAGAGAGATGGTGGTCGTGTCCCATATCAACTGCTGACACACAGCTGACTGGCCCCTGATCAACCGCCTCGTGTCGCAGTTAACATCATTTAATAACTGTCACGCTCAATTACATCTCCTGCCACAGGTGATGTGTTTTCTCCGTGTGGGACGCTTGGGGAGAGATTATCTGCCATAAACAGCACCGTCTGGAAATAGGCTCGGATTATACAGCAGTCTGTAAATCTGGCTGGAATGGAGTTAAAAAAAGAAATTAATTAATAATAATAATAATAATAATAATAATAATAATAATAATATATATATATATATATATATATATATATATATATATATATATATATATATATATATATATAAATGTTATTTTAGGTGAATTTTGAGGTAGCATTTAATTGATTTTTTACAATTAAGTTATTGTAAGTGTTTAATTTAACCTGTTGTTATATATTTATTTATAAACTAAAGCAATGTGCAAAACACATTAACAAATCCGAAAACGAATTAACAAATCCGAAAACAAACTAACAAATCCGAATACACAACGACAAGTCAGACAACCCGGAAACGGCAGGTATCGTTTGTGAATGGAAACTTACCAATCATCGGACGAGACACGTGTCACTCAAGATATACTGTACAGGTATGGAATCTTATGTGTAATGTTTAAAGTTCTCCGTTTAAATATAAGAAAATAAAATTAATCCACTGTAATCCATTCTATCTATCCATTCCAACTTTTCCCTGCCGCAGACTGTTGAACCTCATGTATACCTTGAGTGACAGGTGACTTGTCCAAAGATCGGTACGTGTTCCAATCACAAACTATACCAACCTCTTCCGGGTTGTCTGAATTGTCGTTGTGTTTACGAATTTGCTAATGTGTTTCGTGCAACGATTCAGAAAACCCGGAAAAGGTAGGTATAGTTTGTGGATGGAAACTTACCGATCATTGGACAAGAGACCTGTCAGTCAAGATATACAGGTGAATGACAGGTGTCTTGTCCGATGATCGGTAAGTTTCCATTCGCAAATTATACCTACCGTTTCCGGGTAGTCTGACTTGTCGTTGTGTTTTCGGATTTGTTCATTTGTTTTCAAATTTCTTAATTTGTTTTCAGATTTGTTAATGTGTTTTGCACTTCTCAGCCACCGTAATTTTTAGGTGAAATAATAGTTTTATAATAAACCTGATATTTTGAGTCGGAGTCATTTCATATGATAATTTTTAATTCAAACAATTTAATTTGATGCATAATAAAAAGTTAGTATTTATTTTGTTATAAACAACAACAGCAGCAACGGTAATAATAATAATAATAATAATAATAATAATAATAATAATAATAATAATAATACTTAAACGTTAATTAAATTATATTGATTTTTATAAAAATATTATTAATAATTAAACATTGTGATATTTGTACATTTTTGGTTTGGTAATTATGATTATTATAAAAAAAATTTTGCATTCACTTTTATTATTTCTTTTTTCTCTGGTTTCATCCTAAATTCTGCTCAATTCTCCAAGTGTAAATAAATACACACACTTTTCTTTATCTGTATTGCAGGTAGTATAAAAATAGTCAAGAAGAGGAAACTCACTGTGATGATAGCAAAACATTTCTCATGCCTCAGGCATTTGTTGTTTCTTTTTAATATATGTTTCTCACCTTCAGACCAGGCCAACATGCATTTTTTATGAGTTTATTTCAACATATCTGCTTCTAACCCACCATGATGACTTCAGTCACGGAAAACACTGCTGAATTCTACCACCCTCACTGGACCCCCTACAGTTTGCGTATCGTCCAAACCGCTCCACAGACGATGCCATTGCCACAGCCCTCCATTTAGCCCTCACCATCTTGAACAATAAAAACACTTATGTATGAATGCTGTTCATAGACTTTAGTTCAGCATTTAATACAATCATCCCTCACACATAATCATACAATCAATATCCTGATTAAGGAGCTGAGCCTGTTGGGACTAAACACCTCCCTCTGCAACTGGATCATGGACTTCATGAGTGGGGGACCTCAGTCAGTCCAGATCAGAAACAGCATCTCCAGCACCACCACACTGAACACTGGAGCCCCTCAGGGATGCATGCTCAGTCCACTGCTGTTCACCTTGCTGACTCATGACTGTGCAGCAATGCACAGATTAAACTATATCATCAAGTTCGGCAATGACACGACTGTGGTGGGTCTCATCAGCAGGAACGACGAGGTGCAACATCTAACTACCTGGTGCTAAAATTAAAGAGATGGTTGTTGACTTCAGAAGAACACAGAGTGACCACTCTCAGCTGAACATCGACAGATTATCCGTAGAGATCGTCAAGAGCACCAAATTTCTTGGTGTTTACTGTATCTAGCGGAGAACTTCACCTGGTCACTCAACACCAGCTCCATCACCAAGAAACCCCTTCGAAGGCTGAGAAAGGCACATCTCCCTCCCCCATCTTGACCATGTTCTACAGAGGAACCACTGAGAGCATCCTGAGCAGCTGCATCACTGTCTGGTTTGGGAACTGTACCATCTCGCAAGACCCTGCAGCGGATAGTGAGGACAGCGGAGAAGATAATTGGAGTCTCTCTTCCCTCTATCATGGACACTTACACCACACGCTGCATCTGCAAAGCCAACAGCATTGTGGATGACCCCACACACCCCTCACACACACTCTTCACCCTTCTGCCATCTGGAAAAAGGTACCGAAGCATTCGGGCCCTCTCGACCAGACTGTGTAAAAGTTTCTTCCCACAAGCCATCAGACTTCTCAATAACTGTACTGTACTGAGCACAACACACACACACACGCATCATCTGTATGGACTGCACAGACCTACACCAAATACACACACTTCCAATATACTGAAAAGCCATCAATTTGTTTACATGCTTCTTGCATCCATCAAACTGTTTACATGCTGTTTTGCACACTTTTTTATTTTTTTGCTCTTTGCACACGCTGTCTAATCATTTCTGTCATTTTATACATACTGTACAATACTTCAGTCATTTTTGTATACACTGTACAATATGTCAGTCATTTTTGCACATACTGTACAATACTTTAGTCTTTTTTGCACATACTGTACAATACTTCAGTCATTTTTGCACATACTGTACAACACTTTAGTCTTTTTTGCACATACTGTACAATACTTCAGTCATTTTTGTATACACTGTACAATGTCAGTCATTTTTGTATATACTGTACAATATGTCAGTCATTTTTGCACATATTGTACAATATGTGAGTCATTCACTGTACAATACTTCAGTCGTTTGCTGCTTTTGCACGAATCCTATACATTATCTCAGGGACCTGCTGATAAGAAACTGTGTTCATTCTAGTATTACTGCAGGCAATATTGTCTGAACACACAGTATTTACATACAGTAAGGACACTGTGCTGTTTCTGTTTACTGTCTTTTGTGTATTGTCTTGTTTGTATTTTTTGTATCGCCTTGTAACTTTTCGTCTGCACTGTCTTTTGTCCTGCACTGTTTTGTCTGTCTTGTTTGTCTTGTCCTGCACTGTGTACACCAGGTTGCACAGTTGCACTTTATGTGGCTAGGACTACTTACGTAAGTCCTTAGTCCTACTTACGTAAATCATTAGTCCTACTTACGTAAATCCTTAGTCCTACTTACGTAAGTCCTTAGCCCTGTCTTTGTTTTACTGTATGTAGCACACTGGTCCTGGAGATATGTCTCATTTCACTGTGTACTGCAACGGCTATACAGTATATTGTTGAAATGACAATAACAGTTTCTTGACTTGACTTGAATCTACAACAATCTGACAGGTGGTGAGCTTCGTTTTTCTTTCTTTCTTTCTTTCTTTCTTTCTTTCTTTCTTTCTTTCTTTCTTTCTTTCTTTCTTTCTTTCTTTCTTTCTTTTTGATGCTTTCTGTATTTATGAATAAAGATCCTGTAAACGTTTTTGATAAGGGCTTCATCCAAAGTATCACTTCACATTCATCTAAGCGAGATTAGCGGATATTTGTGTGCCTTCTGATGAATACCAATTTATCCCGGAGATGACGCCAGCAGCTGAAATGAAAATTTGCATAAATCCAGAACAAGAAAATCTATTATCTAAGCAATACTTCAAAAGTCTCACAGGAAAACAGATAAGAATGAATCTAAAAATAAACTGTAGTCGAATGAAGTGCACTCAGTTTCTTGTGAACACGAAAAGCTGCATTTTTTTTTAATTAACGACATGCTGATGAAAAA
>NC_062519.1:4387336-4564836 GCF_022655615.1 Tachysurus fulvidraco | reverse complement strand
CTTTAAAAAGAAGAGATGTGATTTTAGGAAAAATAAATAAAAAATAAAAATGTATATTATAAAGATTATTTATAGCATAAAAAATGAAACAGTACTCACCATTTGGGCAACGACCGAGCTTTCAATTCCAGTGAGATCATACGTGAAATGGCAGAAAGTTATGGTGTCCTTAAAGAAGTACAATGATTTAGTTAACAACATATGCAAGAGATTTTAAATAAAAAAAAATAATGGCACCCTTAAAGAAATAAAACAATTTAAATGGCTCTTAGCTCGTTGGAAATGTCCACTAGTGTCAGGTGCACACCAAGAGCCTGAAAGCCATCCAATCCTTTTTTTTAAGAGCAAATGCAATTTGTGCCAATGAAAAGCCAATGGAGAAGGAAATGAAAGACAATCTGAATGTCATTTATGCAAACTGCCCATGACGTGAGCCTTTTAATACAGAAATGTAAAATGCCTTTCTTTACCAGCATGTAATGATAACTCACCCTGTTGACCTGCACATTCACAAATCTGGGATTATAGAGATCCTTCAGTTTAGATTCTCATTACTAATTTGAAATGTTTGTAATATTGATTGACAAAACAATGCACTGCTTCAGTGCTGTGTTCTTCTCTCCAGGACAGGCATCACTAAATATGAAGCATTTGGCAGACATTTATCCAGAGCAATTAATAATTAAGGGCCTTGCTCAGGGGCCCAGGAGTGGAAGCATGGTGGCCCTGGGATTCAAATTAATGACCTTCTGATCAATAGTTCAACATCTTAACCATTGAGCTACCACTTTTCCTTCACCTATCACTTCTATCAACTGTAGAGGGAGTCGAGTCAAGTCGAGTAAAGAGTCAAGTAAAGAGTCAATTCAAGGTTCAAGATTTAAGCCGAGTCAAAAGTCAAGTCAAGTGTCAAGTCAAGAGTCAAGTCAAGGTTTAAGACTCAAGTCAAGAGTCAAGTCAAGAGTCAAGAAGCTTTTATCGTCATTTCAGCCATGACGTAGTACACTGTGATTTTTTTCAGGACCATGGTGCTACAAAAAAACGACATGAAGCTAAATAAAACAAGAGAGAGCTGTCCTCTATGTCTAAGTTGTCCTAGAGACATAAAGTCAATTGTGTGCAACCTAGTGCAACAGTGCAAGACAAAAGACAAAATACACAAAATAGCGCTGACCAGTGTGCATGCTGTAAATTATACAGTACATTGTGCAAAACTAGAGAAAGTGTAAACAAAGGTGAACAAAGAACAGCAATGTGATGAGCGAAAGAATCTAAAAATGAAACACCTGCTGTTAAATAGTATTTAATTCTATTTAAATATTGCGCAAAACCTCTACTGCATCATCATATGTTGAAGTTCAAAATCACCTCAAAGATGAAAACCCCTCACACACACTAAAAGATTAGAAAAAGTCTCGAGCTCGCTCAGTGTCACCAACGCTAGCGTGAATAAAAACGTGACTGCGATCAACAGCAAACGAGTGTTTAATAAAACTCAATGTCGAAGCACAAACAAAGCTGCTGTACATATATCCAACATCTGTCGTATCTGTTAAGAGACATTTAGCAAGGTATAATCATTATTAATAAAAGAAATCCTATCTTTTTTGTCCACCTTGACCTCGTCTTATTTTCTGAGAAGACGTGTACTTGGAAAAACCGCCAGATTTCTGCAGAACACATGTTTACAGCTATTTTAAATAATAAATGGTAAAACTATATATATATATACACATAAAAATTAAAGGTTAAAAACAATGTCAAGAAAGAAATAGATAAAAAAATAATTGCTAAAAATTTTTTTTCTGATTGTTGGTTATATTTGTTTTCTCCTTAAATGATCCTTCCATACATCCAACAAGATGGAGATGAACATTTAAAACAGGGCTTAAATTATTTTGTAACTCTTACTCTAATAAAAATAAAAGCAGAAAGCGAGGGAGCGCAAGGGTTTAATAAAAGCATAAAAAAAAGGAAAAATAAATTACTGAATGACTCCAGTGGATGATTCCAGGACTGCTTGTGTTGCTACTGATATCACATTTATAACTAGATTTGTAAAGTTCGTCGCGACAAACTTTGATGTTGACGGTGCAAGTTTTCGCAAAGGCCAGTACATTTTGGAGGCGAGTGGACAGAAAGATTGTGAAAGCTACTGGACCGCTAGGGTGCAAATACTTTTGAAGGTGAGCAGACATGAGTGATCCGAATACCCGTGAGGTAGTTCCCCTCATTGTGCTGAGTGTTTTGATATGTCACATGTCCGTGTTGTGCAAATTTTTAATTTTCACGTGACGTCACGTGACATGACCAGAATACCCGTGAGGTAGTTCCCCTCATTGTGCTGAGTGTGTTGATATGTCACATGTCCATGTTGTGCAAATTTTAGATTTTGCTTGTTTTGGGGGCGGGGCTACACGTGACGTCACGTGGTGTCGAGTGACGTCACCAGAATACCCGGTGGGGTGCTAATACTTTTGGCAAAAAGTGGCTACTGAGGGTTTGGACATTTCATGTCAATACTGCAGTCATTATGGGATTCTACTTATACTGCATAGAACAGTACATGCAATTCTTAATGTTGGATGTATTGTGTGTGTGAGAGCTTAGAGGACTTTTCGGAATTCCCTATTCAAGTCTATGGGATGTTCGATCATCGACTACGGGAAAACCGGAGTAAGGTCCTAAAGAATCTGTCCGAGTTGCTCGAAAAATTGCTCGAAAACTTGCCGAGTTATAAACCTCAAAAGTTTATAATGGAAGTCTATGGAAAAAAGGCCACTTTGAGCTTCCGTACCGGGAATGCCGGAATTCCGATCGCTTATAAAAATAGAAGCAACAAACTTCAGCCAACATAATTATCTATGCAAAGTAAAAGTGAAAATCATTATTAAACTGAGGTAAAGTGCCCTTCACAGGAACATCTGAGCATATTATAAATAAAGAACTTCCTCTAGCCATTAACAGGATTTAAAAACTTGCATTCGTGTGTGAATACGTTTCACGTCTCATGTAAGATCTTTTTCCCAATAATCGCCCATTAGACAGTAGGTATGATTTTTTTTTAAATATTCCAAAGGTCACATGTGTAACAGGGAGTTACGTCAAAGGAGTCGCAGGAAAAAGAAAAGAAAATTCTTTCATTTCTTTCTTCAGAAAAAAATGTAAATAATGTAGTTAGTGCAGGTTTTCTGAGCTTCAAAACTGAAAACAATAAAAAAATAAAATAAATAAAATAAATAAATAAATAAAATGAAGAATTAAATTACAACAAATAATAATAATAATAATAATAATAATAATAATAATAATAATAATAATAATAATAATAATAATAATAATAATAATAGTAAATGAAAATGTAAAATAATCTGTTTTTTAGATGTACAGGGGTTCAATGACTGTAATTACAGAATCACTCAAGAATATTCAATTCAAGTTTATTTATTTGTATAGCGCTTTTTACAATTGACATTGTCTCAAAGCAGCTTTACAGAACATAAGAACATAAGCAAAAATAAAAAAAAAAACAATCCAAAACACTAAAACAAAACTCTATATTTTAATTTCTGTTTAATTCCCATTATAAAGTAAATAATTTATAAATGAGTACATTACATTACCTCATGTAACTGCTGCTATAATACTGTGTTCATTTCAGTATTTCTGCACACGTATTGATTAAACATACAGTATTTACACTATAATGACGCTGTATTGTCTTTTGTGTATTGTCTTTATTGTATTGTCGTAATTTTTTGTTTGCACTGTCTTTTGTCCTGCACTTTCTTGTCTGTCTTGTCCTGCACTATTTGCACCAGGTTGCACTTTATGTGGCTAAGACTTACTTACTAAGTCCTTAGCCCTGTCTTTGTTTTATGCAGCACCAAAATCCTGGAGAAACGTTGTCTCATTTCACTATGTACTGCAAAAGCGTTATATGGTTGAAATGACAATAAAAGCTTCTTGACTTGACTTGATAAAGACGAACAACTTTTTCATTACTTATTTAAATATTTAATTATTTGTTTGTTGTTTGTTAGTTTTATCAACTTTTTAAAAACCCATTTAGTGTTGTGTGTAAAAGTTTAACTTTGTGTCTTTTATTTGTTTGTTTGATGTGATCATTTATTATTGTTATTTATTTATTTATTTATTTATTATTGTTATTTATTTATTTATTTATTTATTTATTTATTTATTATTGTTATTATTGTTATTGTTATTATTATTGTTATTATTATTGTTATTGTTATTATTATTATTGTTGTTGTTGTTGTTTTTGTTGTTGTTAAATTATTTTAAGTGAAAACACCATACGTGTCAACTTTGTGTTATTTATTTGCTTGATTATTATTATTATTATTATTATTATTATTATTATTATTATTATTATTATTATTATTATTATTGTCGTTGTTGTTGTTGTTGTTGTTGTTGTTATTATTGTTGTTGTTGTTGTTGTTGTTGTTGTTGTTGTTGTGTCAGACTGGGTCATTGACAGGTTTCTTTTTTTCTTATGACCTGTATGAATATGAATTTTCAGACACACACACACACACACACACACACACACACACACACACACACACACACACACACACACATACACACACACACACACACACACACACACACACACACACACACACACACACACACAAACACGTCTCTGTCTCTCGCTTGTCCTCCAACGTCCCTTGTGTCCTGATGCACATGTTATAATTCACACACATGACACTTCTCAGATAGACCTGACTGTCAGCCGCCTCCCCTGAGCCACATCAGAATCTCCTCCTGCAGAGATAAAGATAAATCAGAGCTTCATTTCTCATTTAACTGCTACATACAGTGCTATATCTGTATCTGCTTCAAATCAAATTTGATTTGACACATACACATACATACAGGGTACGACATGCTTTATATACATGCTTTAGCATTATATAACAGAAGCAGTATATAACATAATGCTTTAGCCTTTATGCCTTGAAGCTCAGTAAAGCCAGAAAGCCTTTTGGGGTGTGGAAGCAAATAACAACACTAATAGCAATAATAACATTGCGTCAGTGTAAAACTTGTACAAAAATCAGTTCCTTTGTCAAAAACTGTGCCTCCGATTGGCCGTAACTAATTTCTCTCGGTAGGCAGGACGAGTATGCGCCATAGTACAGCATCCACAGATGGACTGAAGCTAATTATGACAGCAAGTAGTGAGTAAATTTCATTATTTTCTCATAACGTGTTTGAGTGTGAGTGCACCATGTCTGAGGAGGACATTAGCAGTCAGGAAAATGATGCACTGTTCTGAATTCAGCTCTTAGTTTCTCTTAAAGCATTTGATGGCAAACATTTTACTTTGATCTTCACATTCTTTACAGCGTCGAGGAATACTAAACGCCTCAGAACTGAATAATAGGGCTCAGATAACAGCTGCTGTAATGTAGCCTGACCTTTATCACGGCCAAGAAGAGATAAGGACTTACATTAGACTTAAGCACCAGCAGTCGAGTAACTTCACACATGAAAGACAAATTATTCAGGATGTACACTATCAAAGCCGGGGTTGAAAAAAGCCCACCGCATAACATCAGCTCATCAGCTGTTCAGCAGACAGGTTTTAGACGGGTGCTTCTCAGCGCTTGTCAGACAGGGTTGTGTTTTCTGTCCACATCCAAATAAACCCAAGACAAATTCAGCTTTATTATCATTTTGGATTTCACACAATAAACTGAAAACAGCACACACAAGCTAAGACGAGTGTGAATAAAAGACACGAGGTGCAAGGTGGTGGTGGTGGTGGTGGTGGTGGTGGTGGTGGGGTGTCAAGCAAACAAACAAACAAACAAATAAACAAACAAAAAATTCCATTCATTGAAATCAAAATAGAAACTGCAACATAGACTGCAACAGCAATAGTGATCACATAAAACACATTACCAAATAAACAAACAAACAAAAAATGTAGTGTCTGCATTATAGTGTTTTTTTCCACTTAAATTTCTTAAACAACAACAACAATAATAATAATAATAATAATAATAATAATAATAATAATAATAATAATAATAATAAACAAGCAAATAAATTACACAAAGTATTGTTTTAGTTAGTATGATTTTTTCAACAACAACAACAACAACAACAACAACAACAACAACAACAATAATAATAATAATAATAATAATAATAATAATAATAATAATAATAATAATCACATTAAACAAACAAAATACAATGTTGGACCATAAACACAACACACTGGGGTGTAACTAATTGATAAAACAAACAAACAAACAAACAAACAAACTGAGGCAAACAAATAAATGCTGAAATAAGTAATAAAAAATTGTATTTGTTTGATTTATTATGTTATTATGTCTTTTGTTTGTTTTATTTTTTTTTGTTTGTTTTTTCTTAAATAAGCCTATAAAGTCAAGCTGCACTCATGGTAACAGTAACCAAAACTTTTTCCATCCTTTTTTCAGCTTCATGAACAAAGGTAAGAACGAACGATCTGAGTACTTTTTGACTTCAGTCATCCCTCTGTTCAGCACAAGTGCTAGGAAAAGTGTATAAACTTTATAATTACTGCATGAAACCGAGACGTAGGAGGACACTTCGGGCAAGAACGATAAAAGTTGAATCAGAAGATGTAATGAGATAAGACAGTCTTTTACAGTATAAAACAATTATCCTGTGGAACATGTAATGCACTTCCTGGCACTAACTGCGGCGGCTACGATGATTCAACTTGTTCTTCCCAGAATTCTGTTCAGCTGAGAAGAAGACCTGTGGGTTATGTATCACTCAGTTAAGTAGTGAAGCAATCCTGAGATTCAGGAAGTAACAATTAGTTGCAAGATTGTTCCCGCTTAATATAATCGGAAAAATAGAAAGTGATGAGCTTTAAGACATCCGACGTAGTTTTTGTGCTCATCACTTCATCCAAATGAACACAGTGGATAAAAAGTTATGTGGCTCAAGTGGTTAAGGCTCTGGGTTGTTGATCAAGCTTCAAGCCCCAGCACTTCCAAGCTGCCACTGTTGGGCCCTTGAGCAAGGCCCTTAATCTTCTCTGCACCAGTGCTCTGACACCAACCTCCAAAGAAAGAATTTCACTGTGCGGTAATGTCAATGTGACAGAATAAAGGCTTATTCTACTGAGCTAGAGTGATAGGAAAATTGCAATTTGGGGTATTTTATTAGCCGTAAAAGCCACAAAACTATACTGAGGTGTATAGATGAAGAAAGCACACATTACAGTACAGTGAAATTCAATTTCCCCACAGATCGCAGCTTCACAGGAACCTTTAGGAACACTGTTTGCACACCATGGGCTTGAACGACCTTCTGACCCAGTAACATTCAGCTTGCATGTGACTTGACCCACCAACCTTCTGCTCAGCATCCCAGAGCCTTAAACACTTAACTGCCACTGCCATATTAGGAAGAAGCAGGAAGTCAAAAATGACATAGTTACTAAAAATTCAAAGGACTGGACTTTTGTAAGTCGGACCACTTCTGGTATTGACTCCTTTAGCAAGTAGCTTCAATTCTTCAATTATTTGTTTATTGTTTGTTAGAATTAGTTTATCATCTGTTGCAAAAAGTATATCAAGTTTTGAAGCCAGAATTAATTAATATGACATGGGGGGCATGGTGGATTAGTGGTTAGCACGTTAGTCTCACACCTCCAGGGTCGGGGGTTCGATTCCTGCCTCCGCCTTGTGTGTGTGGAGTTTGCATGTTCTCCCCGTGTCTCGGGGTTTCCTCCGGGTACTCCGGTTTCCTCCCCCGGTCCAAAGACATACATGATAGGTTGATAGGCATCTCTGGAAAATTGTCCGTAGTGTGTGTGTGTGTGTGTGCGATGCCCTGGCACTCCGTCCAGGGTGTATACTGCCTCGATGCCCGATGACGCCTGAGATAGGCACAGGCTAACCGTGACCCGAGGTAGTTCGGACAAGTGGTAGAAAATGAATGAATGAAGAATATGTCATAGATGGCTTGTACAATGGATAACTCCATTGGGGTTTGTTTATATCCTGTCCCATGTGTCTTTATTTATGTTTTGTGTTCTCACATGTCTTTGCCACGCCCGTTCCCTAGCCTGGTCCCGCTTCTGCACGCCTGTCCCTTATGTTTCGCTAATTACGTCCCCAATTTATACTGACTATCTGGCATTTGTCATTGTCTATTTTATCTTATCTGATGTTGTATGTTTTTTAGTCACTTGTGTTTTCCTATTTCCTATTATTTATTTATTTATTTATTTATTTATTTATTTATTTAATAAACTCCTGTATGTCGTCTATCAGTGCATTTGGGTCTGGATTTTGACGAATACACCCCTTTCTGACAGAATAAGTATTTCTTAATCAGAAGCCCTACTTTTGACGCAGGGTGTAAATGTTTATAATCATGTTCTCTGGTCTTTATTATTGGCAATCCAAAAACCATTCCAACTCTTGCCCATAGCTCGGGTTAGAGCGGAGAGAGATATTGAAATTTAAACAGGGATCAAATAAAAGACACAAGGAGTACACCTAGGGGAAAGTAGAGGACTTAGGATGAGATAGAATAATTATAATAAAAAATAATATCGTAAATTTGGCAGCAGAAAGGATTTTATGCCGAGTTACGCATCCTGCGATTTCATGCGAAGTCAGCTGAATTTAAAACATTCTAAATTTTTCCCCACGTTAGGAAAAATATCTGCAAGCTCATGCATATTAATGACATTGTTGTCCTTGTGAATATTAATGAGCGGTAGGAGGGGAATATGAATATGAGCTGTTAGCTGCAGAAGCAGGAAAAAAAAGGCACTTGATTTTACAGCGATTGATTTTCAGTGCATAAATCAATGTAGATGTGTTTCAGAGACATTCAGGGCTAACAGAAAAGTACAATAATAAAATACAGAATTAAATATTATTTCTCTGCTATTTTGTTTAGCCAGGAGTTAGAGATTCAATTACTCATCCAAATACATATCACAGTTCTGCTCTCTCTCACAGGATCCGACTTCCCGTCTATCCAGAGTGCTTTTATCTAAAACTCTGTCATCTGTTCAATGTGTTCATTGTGATAGAATAATAACTATGATACCGAGGACGGATATCTCTGTGTCAGCAGATCAGCAAGGTTCAATGGTGAATGATGCATATCATTAGATATTTTTTAAAAAAGGTTGATTAAATTGTGGGGATTAAATTGTTTTTTGGGGAATTATGTAACAAATACACAGACACAGAGTATCATCCTCATCCTCAGGACACTTTTTTCATGAGGACGAGGTTTACTTTTGAGTCTGGTTCCTCTTAAGGTTTCTTCCTCTTCCATCTAAGGGAGCTTTTCCTCACCTCAGTCACCTCAGACTTGTTCATTAGGGATAAATACAAACACGTTTAAATATACGTCTAATATTAATCTTGAACTTTTGTATAACATTAATCCTGTATAATAAACCTTTTGTACTACATTTCTTATATTCTCTAAAGCTGCTTCGAGACGACGTTCGTTATTAAAAGCACGATAAAAATTAAATTAGAATATAGAAAGAATATAAAATACAGCGATATTTTGATATGAATGATCGAGTATAAACATAGTATTGTTGTATTCTTATGTTGTTATAAACGTGCAAGATGTAGAGCAAAGTATATTAGATATATTAGCAATTATGTTACATGTAGTTTCACGTAGTAGATGTTAATCCTCCGCGTACCAGACAAACTGTTGCTTCAAGCCTTGTAGCGACAACCGGTGTGATGAGAATGATACAGAGATACGTTTGGCCTTTTTGTGTATTTCTTTTATACATTTTAGGCTGTAAATATGGTAGATATATTACATTCTGGACCTCATTAAGACAATCAGGCACCTGGAAAAATTCCCGTAGGGATACTGTATACGATAGCATGCCTTCTATACGTTTACAACACATCATCTGTTCATGTGGAATAATCTATTCATATTCGATTGCTGTAAACTACGTAGTGTCCTTTATGTATGCTATGTGTAGGTTGTTGTAAAGGAAGCATGGGAGATACTTCAAAATACCAAGCATATGGCCACAAAATAAGCCAGGCCAAGTAAAATCAGTGGGGAAAAAAAGATCAAAATTCAATTATTAATCTGCATGAAAATGAAGGGCTTCACAGTTATCATTCAGCAGAGCCCAGCTTCAGCAGAGTTAATTACAAGCCTCATTAATTAGGCAACAAAAGTCAATCGGAGTCCTGCTTGTTTTATCAGCTACCGAGGAAGAGCCGTGTGTTTCCTCTGCAGTGAAAACGAACCCAAAACTCAGGTAATGGGCCTCATACAGCTGCCTTTTTCCCCTGCTTCTGTTTTTGCACTCATGTTCTCTCCCCTGCAGAGGCTGTTCTTGAATAAAGTGCATAGGCCCATAAATGTTGCTTGAGGATGAGATTCATTGTCATCGTAATGGACAGAAAATGGCTAGCTTTCACCAGCACCCGCATTAGGCTTTTCTCTGACAGTGCAACACGACCTGCGGAAAAGATTTCAGCCATGAAACAAATACATTATGGAAAGGTAAAAAAAAAAAAAGCATTATTTTCCATCACATGATAGGAGGTGATGCTTTCGTTTAGTTGAGAATTACCACATGCTGAGGCTTTTCACGCTGCTTTTTCGCAAGGATTTAATAAACAACGTGGCATCGCTGTGACGTAGCTGAAAATATTTTATCATTACTCGCTTTAGTATAGATTATAACATGTCCTGTTCTTACTGGTTCATTTGAACCAGTAAACAAATTACGTTAGATGAGTTCAGAATATTTCTCAGTTGTTGCCATTACTCTAAAACGTACAGGATACAAACAATTATCATGTGACTAAAATACATTCACACAAAACAAATACTATTTTAACTATAAATGACTCCATCAGTACTTTTTTAAAGTTTCGAACTATCGTAGAAAACAATTAAATACAACGTGATTTTTTTTTTTTTGCTTTGTTGCATTTTGCACTGAAATGAGAAACACAGTTAAAAAACAAAACAAAAACGCAAGCAAGCAAACAAAAATAATCAAATAAATAAATATAAGTTAATACGAAAATCTCGATATGTTCTATTTGAATTTATTGTATATTATTTGTATCTTATTTTATTTCCGTCTTAATATTTTTGTTACCTTCGTGTCAATTCCATTTTTTAAAATGTTTCAAAATTTTAAGAATTTGAATTTGATTTGGATTTTATAAATAAATATTCAGTTTATTTATTTATTTTTTTTGAAATGATGTAAATATGAAAAACCGCCAACGAGGTTATAGCGTCTGACATTAAAGATGTTCGAAAGACTGGCTTAAATTAAATCTTTTATTTGATACTGTATGATTTTTCAATATATACGTGAGTGAATGATTTTTTTTTCTATTTAAATCATTTTATATCTCTACACTCATTTCATTTAAGACAAGTCGCACTGCTAAGGACTTTCCAAAAACAAAACAAAACAGGAAAATATATTAATTTCTATTTTGTGTTGTTCTCTGAATGGTTTTATTTGACTTCAGCTTATATTATTTGGTTGACGGTCGTAGCAGGTTGTTCCGAAGTGAGCTCACCGGGCAGTATTACAATATCATGTAAACATCTAAGTGTGATATTTAAGTTCCTTTCCTTCTTCCTGTGATCTTGAGTTGATATCCAGATGATTTAATAGCCTGTTGACTTCATCCTGCTTTTGGAAGCTGTATGAAAATATTATAATTACGAGCTAAACGCTTGAATTCCTACACGGTGTCATAATTATCACTTGGAATCTTTTTGTCATCGATGAGTCAAAACAAATAATTAAAACGAGTTTCTTCCTTCCGCCATTTTTCCGACCAGGACCGTTGAACGCATGAAATTACAACCTCCAAAGTCACACACACAGTGTGAGAAGGACTTTTCATGACTTTTATGAGGCAGAACTATGATAGTGGAATATTCCAATTATTTCATAGAGGTTAATGTATAATGTGTAAACAGGGCTGAGTGAATGATGTTGAACTAACATGTGCATTTTCTCATAATCTCTAATGGATGTCTTGGTGGAAATGTGGTTAGTTGTATTACTGTTTGCTACGTGTACAATGAAATTTGGTGGTCTTTTATTCAATTTAATTCAATTCAATTGACAAACGTTCAAGTATATTTAATCGTGTTTGTCTTTATCCTTAATGAACAAGTCTGAGGTGACTGAGGTGACTGTGGTGAGGAAAAACTCCCTTAGACAGAAGAGGAAGAAACCTTGAAATTTTCTACCGCTTATCTGAACTTCTCGGGTCACGGGGAGCCTGTGCCTATCTCAGCGTCATCGGGCATCGAGGCAGGATACACCCTGGACGGAGTGCCAACCCATCACAGGGCACACACACTCTCATTCACTCACACACTCACACACTCACACACTACTGACAATTTTCCAGAGATGCCAGTCAACCTACCATGCATGTCTTTGGACCGGGGGAGGAAACCGGAGTACCCGGAGGAAACCCCCGAGGCATGGGGAGAACATGCAAACTCCACACACACAAGGCGGAGGCGGGAATTGAACCCCCAACCCTGGAGGTGTGAGGCGAACGTGCTAACCACTAAGCCACCATGCCCCCTTATTATTATTATTATTATTAGTAGTAGTAGTAACCAAAGCTTGCTCTATTCAGAAAAACAAAGAATGGTGCTCGGTCACTTCTTCCACTGTTAATGATACAACCTCCAACAATGTCATTGTAAATTTGTTGAGATTGTGTGTGTGTGTGTGTGTGTGTGTGTGTGTGTGTGTGTGTGTGTGTGTGTGTGTGTGTGTGTGTGTGTGTGTGTAAGGTCATCAGTATGCACAGGCTGTGGCCGGTTGCATGGATGAGCTCATCATCTGAGAGTGAATCAGTGGCATGAATCATACTGTTTGTATGCAAGCGTGTGGATGGAATTCGGATTAGCTCAAATCAATTGCGTATAAGCCTTTAAATTGGATTAATCCAAAGTGGGTACAGGGAGATGCCAAATTAACACTGGGATGCGAATCCTCCCACCTAATAATGCCCTCGATTTCCCACACGGTTGTCTTGTCTAAAATCGGATGAAAAGTAAATGTAGCTTTGTAGATGTACACGATTTTTTCGTTGTTCTGCTTGACGGTGTTACAAACGCCGATCCAATAAAACTCCTGGGTGCAACATAATGTTAATTTAACAACAAAAATTGTCCAGTGGGATGTATTATGAAGCCATATTAATTCAATCTAATAAGACTTCAACAAGCAGATGCATATTTGAAAGTGTTATTTATACTCTGTAAACTTCTAAAATGCTTATATATGAATATACATCAATATGCAAATTAGAAATTTGCATGTCCCATGTCCAGGAAAATGGTTACCTAGCTTACTAACTGCTAACATCATATACTTGTTGGCTGAAATTAGGTTAAATGTTATCGATGTCAATCTAATTACACTCGTACGTTTCCACTGATCTTAGGCCTAAGGATTTATTTATTTATTCATTCATTCATTTTCTACCGCTTTTATCCGAACTACCTCGGGTCACGGGGAGCCTGTGCCTATCTCAGGCGTCATCGGGCATTGAGGCAGGATACACCCTGGACGGAGTGCCAACCCATCACAGGGCACACACACACTCTCATTCACACACACACACTCACACACTACGGACAATTTTCCAGAGATGCCAATCAACCTACCATGCATGTCTTTGGACCGGGGGAGGAAACCGGAGTACCCGGAGGAAACCCCCGAGGCACGGGGAGAACATGCAAACTCCCCACACACACAAGGCAGAGGTGGGAATCGAACCCCCAACCCTGGAGGTGTGAGGCGAACATGCTAACCACTAAGCCACCGTGCCCCCATTTATTTATTTAAAATATAGCTTTTTTTGAAGCACTTTCAAATTGAACCTAATCATACCGTTCTCATTAAACAGCATGAACCATGACTTTAGAGAAAAAGAATGTTACCAAGGCTTAAGAATCTTGTCTAGGATCAGTATAAACATCGAACTATCTTTTGCTGGAATTTGCCCACATTTTGAATCGGTTTGTGGTGTTTGATTGGACTGGAAATAGAAATCCAGTTCTAACTGTGTTGTCTTTGCATGGAGACTTTGGATGTACATCCAATTTGTAGATCTCAAACGTGGATGGATTAAAATATCAACATGATGTCTTATAATGATATTAGTTGAAAGTGGATGGAAAAGAGCCCTGGCTGTGCTCGTGGACTACATGGAGGTTTTGTCTTTTTTATTTTTAAATATGTAAATCAAGGCAGTGTGAGCATTATTTAGACACAGGAGACAAAATTCAAGATTCTGGTGACTTAAACCATCCAATGAAGCGTTTCATTACTATTTCAGCATAGAGACTCGAAGTATAGAGAGTCAAAATGGAGTTTTGGGAATTTTGGGAATAATTTTGGGAATAAGAGAGTTGGAAGAAACACCACTTCCTGGACCTCCTTGTTCTTAGATAAAGTAAGTTAAATTAGTAATCTTAGATTTGGTCTTAGATTTGGCTTCTTACTGTATAATTACAGGTGTACTAAAAACTCATGATGCCCCTGGGCATTCATTCATTTTCTACCGCTTATCCGAACATCTCGGGTCACGGGGAGCCTGTGCCTATCTCAGGCGTCATCGGGCATCAAAACAGGATACACCCTGGACGGAGTGCCAACCCATCACAGGGCACACACACACTCTCATTCACTCACACACTACGGACAATTTTCCAGAGATGCCAATCAACCTACCATGCATGTCTTTGGAGGAGGAGGAAACCGGAGTACCTGGAGGAAACCCCCGAGGCACGGTGAGAACATGCAAACTCCACACACACAAGACAGATGCGGGAATCGAACCCCCAACCCTGGAGGTGTGAGGCGAATGTGCTAACCACTAAGCCACCGTGCCCCCGGGCAACTATTTAGAATTAGAATTTTGTATCTGTGGTTATGTTTGTGCACCAGTTGCCCATACGGTTAATCTGATAATAGACAATACTAGCTGACCATATTTAATGTGTGTGCACTAGTGGACATGTAAATTTAAAGAACCACCATGTCGTTAGATAAAGCACAGGCATGTTACCTTCTTTCTTTCTGACCTACCATGTTTCCATACCTTCTCCACCATCCAACCTTCCGTACAGTACCTTCTCCACCGCTCCAAACCTTGCTTCCTGGATTGAATCAGAAACCAGCCAGATTTCCAGACTTATCCTCCATACGACACACGTTTCAAGCTATAATTCGTTTTCTGTCACTGGCTTGATTCTGTTTTAAACCCAAAAGCTAAATCTTGTTGTAATGGTTAATAATTACAATGGCTTGTAAGTCAGCCTTGTATTTAAAATAATCTTCCTGTCACCCTCGGATATATAGAGGCTAATGTTGCATCGGGTTCAATAGAAGATTGAAAGTTTCAAAAATGCTAGTTGTAAAGCCTCCAGGAAATAACAGGGAAAAACGTATAATTATCTTACTTTAAATGGCAGAAGGTTTAAGGAGTGAGGAGTTTCCACGCATCGTTAATAATGAACCAGTGTTATAAGGGTTGAAGTCACATTACGGTCATAATCCTAACCCTAACTAGGGTTCTTAAAGTTTCTCTAAAGTGAAATTCAATAACTGTTGCAGCAGCCTTTCCAGTATATATGTTACATGAACTCTAACATAACGCGACTTGTCCCAGATAACCCTCATTCATTATTAGAGATGCTCAAAACCCCTAGTCTTTGCATTTCTGACCTCCTTAGTCCTATTTAAATATCATTTCTGTGAACCCTGCCTAACTGTATTCTCTAGATACATTAGCATGACAGGAAAATGACTTTAAATTTAAGGCTGACTAACAGGGTGGTGCAATTATTAGCCATTAAAACAAGCTTTATCTTTAGGGGTTAGAACTAAATCAACCCAATCTCATGGAAAATTAATAATGGCTTGTGGAATGAGCATAGAGAAAACCTGGCATGGGGGATTCGTCTAGGAAGATGGAAGCTGAAGTCATGGACAATAGAGAAGGTACGAATTCACATAACGGTAAAAAAAAATAAACAGATAACTTGGGTTGAGCGAAATAAAGTTCCATTGCATTGAAATTTAATTTTAGTTTAAATATTGTTCAGTGGTCTAGCATTATTAGAATGAGATTGCAATAAAACCTAAGATACGATTAAAAAAATCTATTTTCAGTTATTTATTTAGCTAAATATAAGCGGTTTTTTTTATGCTAAATCATGCTTATTTAAATTTCGAGTCAAAAAGTACTAGAATTGGCTTGGCTTGAATTTAATGAAACAATCAAAGCAAACTGATTATTTAGCAGAGTTAACATTTGAGCAACTTATCTTGACATCTGTGCGCGCCCAAACTGTGCGACTAAACATTTACGTTTCTGCCATTTAGCAGATGCCCTTAGCTAGAGTGACTTACATTTTATCTCAATTTATAAAACTGAACAGTTAAGGGCTTAAGGGCCTTGCCAAAGGGCCCTGCAGTGTCAGTTCGGTGGACCTGGGATTCAAACTCGCAACCTTCTGATCAGTCGTCTTAGCCTCTAAGCTAGAACACTTTTTGAAAAGTATTCTGTCTTTCTATTCTTTTTTTTGTTTGTTTGTTGGGTGCTGCCACTTAGCTGCCTCTGCTTGTCCGTTAAAGGGTTGTTATGGTGCTTTTGACCGTCTACCCAACAATCACATCAGACCTATAACAATTGACAA
The DNA here is from genome assembly GCF_022655615.1 of Tachysurus fulvidraco. NCBI lineage: Eukaryota > Metazoa > Chordata > Actinopteri > Siluriformes > Bagridae > Tachysurus > Tachysurus fulvidraco. The sequence continues at coordinate 4,548,066 of NC_062519.1, read as the reverse complement.
ATTTAACGCTTAACAGTTGCGCACTCGACGCAACTAACTTAATGTCTCAATGTAAATTTATAGAATTTGAAATTTGTATCATGGGGGCACGGTGGCTTAGTGGTTAGCACGTTCACCTCACACCTCCAGGGTTGGGGGTTCGATTCCCGCCTCCACCTTGTGTGTGTGGAGTTTGCATGTTCTCCCCGTGCCTCGGGGGTTTCCTCCGGGTACTCCGGTTTCCTCCCCCGGTCCAAAGACATGCATGGTAGGTTGATTGGCATCTCTGGAAAATTGTGTGTGAGTGAATGAGAGTGCGTATTTGCCCTGCGATGGGTTGGCACTCCGTCCAGCGTGTATCCTGCCTCGATGCCCGATGATGCCTGAGGCACAGGCTCCCTGTGACCCGAGAAGTTTGGATAAGCGGTAGAGTGAGAATGAGAGAGTTATTCTTTCTTATTAAGATTATTAGCAGCCTTAAAGCCATTAGTTTTAGCCATTAGGCTCCCCGTGACCTGAGGTAGTTCAGATAAGCGGTAGAAAATGAATGAATGAATGAATGAATGAATGAATGAATGAATGAAATTTGTATCTGTGGTTATGTCGGTGCCCCTGGAACCTTGGTCCCCCAGTTAAAAAATGGTTAATCTGCCTTTGATTATAATCTTATAATAGCTGATACTAGCTGAATGTATTCGAGGTGTTTGTACTTTTCTGCAGCATGTCATTAAGCTATTACTTTACTAGGTCGAGTCTTTTAACTGCCTTGCATTTTTTTACAGATCCACTAGGTTGTACAGAGTGGATGATATTCTATTTTTCAACACTGAATAGGGTTTGTACTCATTTCCGCATATAGGCACTCCAAGGCAGTAACGTTACGTCAGGTTGCCGTCCGATATAAATAAATCTTCCAACAAATGTTATGGATCTCTGCTGAATGATGTCTGTTGGATTTTGTTGCTCTGGATTGAGGCATGTTCATGGGAAAAACAGACAGGAAAGAGAAGGCCTGTCTGAGTCAGGCACGGCTCTTTGTCATCTCCTACACCTAATACATTTCCTATTGCCCAAAATGAAATGACACAAGAATGCAGATAAGCCATAAATCTGCGTTGGCTGGGTAAATTGCAAAACAGGCAAAATGAATCCGTGCCATTTCATTCTCTCGTTCCTATTTTCAATATACTACGATTGCCTCTTCAGCTATTTTCAGAAATTCATATAGATTTGGTCTTAACACGAAAAAAGAATGGAAAAAAACTGAGTGCTGTGTTTGATTAGTCTCCTTGTTAAATTATCGACTGCTTTAAAATCTAGTTTTTGTCTTCTGTGTGTTGTTTTTTTTGTAGACCCTCGAATCTGGCCTCAAATGTGAAGCCGTGTTCTTTGAGAAGGACATGATTTCCATAATACTTCCATAATTATAGTATGGCACGACGGATGGAGAGTGCATTAATGCGGCGGCGGTGATACCCTGACGAGGGAATGGGGAGGTAAAAATAAAAAAATGGCAGGCTATGACACAAGCCTCGTATATTCTCTTGTGATGTGGTGCATTCAGCATGTCTGTGACTCGACACTGGCCCCTTGCCTTTATCAGTATTCACGTAGCTTTTGTTATGAAATATGCATACGCCGAGTGGGATAAGAGTGCGAATGGGTTTTTTTTTCATTCCCATCACGCTTTCCAACGTTCTCAGTGCTTTCCGTCGGGTTACGGATAGTGTTTCTGGCACACGAGTCGAGCGCAAATCAAGGTAGCATAAATGTATCAAGTGTGTAGGACGCAGCTGAGAGGCTGCATGCAGATTAGCGAGATTACAGCCTGTTTTATAACAATGCAGCTTTATTTATTATTAACTCAGCACACGTGTGAGTGAGTAAGTGTGTTGCGCGTCATTCCGTCTGGCCCAGACACCGTGACGTGATTGAACGTGTTGACTCTGCTCTTGTCTCTGGTGTCTCACTTGTTTAATGGCTGTGACAAAAGAATGAAATGAAATGACACATGCTAGGACACTGACTCTCAACATCTACAGTCCACATTTACCTGTGCAATAAGAAACATGATCGATATGTTAGAGAAATGTTTGTCAACTCCAATTTTAGCATGATGAAGCCTTAATATGGAGCCAACAGACATTTTTTTTTTCCATTGGACTAATCAATGGTGCTGCATTGTCTTCCACTCCTTACGTGAGCTCATTGCTCGTTAAATTTAGAGCGTAGTCATTTCTATAGCAAGCGGTAATTATACAACGTATGCTGGATGCGCCGTACGTTCTTCTTGAATGTGATAATAAGTCGATTTGAAATCTTGCGAAAGATTTCAAGATATGTCGATGACTGCTGTGGAGACGTTTATGTAACGTCTTTGGAAGGAGTCTCCGGTAACAAGTCAGTAAGTTTTCTGCTACAGATACTGTAAGTCTTCAGAAGGGTTTTGTGCTTTCTCAGATATATAAAACACTGTGTTTTTTATTATTAACTTTGTGTATAAGACAAAAAAAAAGGCTTGTGAATCTTTCTAATGTCAGGGTTTAAGCAGTTAAGGCTCTTGGCCCTTGAGCAAGGCCCTTAACCTAATCATGACTCTGTGCTCTGACCCCAACCTTCGATGTGAAGAAAGAATTTCACTGTGCTGTAACGTATATGTGACAAACTAATGGCTTTAAGGCTTCTATTAAACTTAATAGGAAAGGATAACTAACTTATTTAAAATGCAACAAATAAATAGATCCAATTTTTTTTTTTATAATTATCACATCTCTCAGGTAAACATGCTGAACCGTAGATTGAAAACTTCCTCCATTTTGCATCACGCCCCACAACTAAAGACTTTATTTTTTTCCCTATAACGGATCTCCCTGAGGTGGTTTTATTCCTTACTTGTTCCATACTTAAGTTCTCTAAAACACTGCCTCTGTCACAGGCTATAAAGTAATTGCATCCCAGTAATTTTCGTCTACTTAAAAAGTTCTCGACTCCTCCTTTGAAGTTGTTATTAAGGTGAAAAAGGCCTGTGTTCTCGTTATTAAAAGCCTGCTTTCCTGCACAGCGTGGTCTGCTGCTCTCTGTCTTTATTACGCCGAGCAGTCACTGTACATCAAACAGCTCCTGGCTTCTGAATTATAACGATAATTAATGGAATGTGTTTGTTGTGGCACTGCGGCTCCTTCAGGCTTCTTGTTTTCAAATGCATAAACCGCCGTAAGGAATTCGGCGAGGGTGATAAACATTTAGCCCACAACACTTTTAATCAGCTCGCTGACAGGAGGCTTACGTAAAGACGGCACGGCCTTCGGGTCACGGTGCTTACTGAAGATTAAAGTCAAGAGACAGGCACTGACTTAGATCAAGGCGGAACAATTATGGGAAATGTGTTCAAACCTAGAGAGAGAAATTACTGGGACAATGGGCTCAAATGATCTGCTTTTGATGAGTTTTTTTTTTTTATTTTTGTTATTAGTGCAAAGTGCATTATATACTGTAGTCATTACATCTCCCTAAGTTCACATACACTTACATGGGCACTTTTTTCCACTTCTTTTTTTTCAATTCCTCACTCACTCTCTCACTCATTTTCTACCGCTTTATCCGAACTACCTCGGGTCACGGGGAGCCTGTGCCTATCTCAGACGTCATCGGGCATCGAGGCAGGATACACCCTGGACGGAGTGCCAACCCATCACAGGGCACACACACACTCTCATTCACTCACACACTCACACACTACGGACAATTTTCCAGAGATGCCAATCAACCTACCATGCATGTCTTTGGACCGGAGGAGGAAACCGGAGTACCCGGAGGAAACCCCTGAGGCACGGGGAGAACATGCAAACTCCACACACACAAGGCGGAGGTGGGGATCGAACCCCGACCCTGGAGGTAAGCCACCATGCCCCGCTTTTTCAATTCCTATTATGTCATTAATATTCAATTGTCCCTCAGGTGTCAGCAAAAATCATTTTAATGTAAAACTGTGCACTTCCTCATTCCTGCAATGCCTTGAATCTATCTATCTATCTATCTATCTATCTATCTATCTATCTATCTATCTATCTATCTATCTATCTATCTATGTCTGTCTGTCTACTGTACATACACTAACTTGGAAATGGTGATCTTTATACTTTCCGACAACTTGCATATAAGATGCATATAAAGGTGTATCTTAAGAAACTGGCACCTCCAGCTGTACCCCAAGTTAGCCCTGTAGTCACACTAGTAAGACAATCGAGCACGCATTTTCTACAAAATTGCCAAATACAGAGCTTGGATTTGAGCAACAAATTTTAACACAACAACTGAGGATTCATTCATGAAATGCAAATTAGGAACGCAAACAAATCCCAGTAACCGGCTCTTTAACCGTTCCTGTCGAACACGTGGTCCGACTTTTCTTTATTTCCCCACTCACAGGATCTGTAGTTCCTAACTCAAGTTCGTTTTTATTTAATGTTTGAAACCTGTGGTTTCTAATTGTATCGTGTCATTTATAATCTCTTATTAAACATGTTTCGAGCATGTAAAAAGATTCTTAAGAAGACAAAAAAACAAACATTTGAAGTAAAATTGGTGCCTTTGAGGAGCATGGTTAGCTTGTTTTGCTAATCTCCCCAAGAATCCTAGCATGTAATGTGTAAATGTAATGTAAAAAAAAAAAAAAAAAAAAAAAAGGTAGGGTTCAATTTGTATTAAATCAGTTTGATCAGTTAACCAGCTGGGTTTTGCTTTGGATGATGGCTTGGATTTGTGGCATTTGGAACTGATTCTAGAGCCTTGTTTAAAAACCTTAGCCCACTATTTCAAGAGGTCTGTTGGTATCAAAGAAGAAAAAGCAAATCTCTTTAGGCTTTGCCATTCTGTTTCATGCCATTCTCGATGTCCTGTGATTGCAGAACTAGATCACTCAGGGCTCCTTTTTGCACTCAGCTAGAAAATGATTGATGTGTTGGAAGAAATTTTGGCTTTCAGCTGCCTCCAGGGACTCAGTGGCATCTTCCTGATCTTTAACTAAAGGTGATCAATTATCACATCTTCTCTGAACAGCAATTTGGTATTCTTGAATCTAATTGGTGAGATGTGAATTTCCCATCAGAGATGTTTAGTTGGTATTTTTGGAAGGAGTCTCCATTGTCAGAGCTACTGTATCGGTCATTTTAAATTTTCAGACATGGGAACGTTTTCAGGACAGATGCATTTCAAGTTTCTCTGTAACATTAAAGGCTGCATTCAAAACAGATGCTGAATCGGTTGGAAAATTTGCTGCAAATTTGACCTGAAATATGATTTCATTCCAAAAACTGTGATATGAAAAAAAAAACAAGAAAAGAAAAGAAAAAAAAAAACAAAAACGTGAAGACACGATTCAACTGTTAAATTAATTTTATTACTCCTAGAGATTCACATACTGTGTTTTTTTTTTTTTTGTTTGTTTGTTTTTTTTTTCAACAAAGTAGAAAACTTTTGTGTCATTTGTTTAAATGTGTTTCTAGTTTTAGTATTTAGATGAAGATCTGGTCAGATAAAATACATAAAAGTGTAAAAAGTAAAGATTGTAAAGACACTTTCCTCATCATTAAATTTATCTATAAATGAACAAAACATACATCCATCTTCTGCACCCTAGGGTCCTGGAGTCTAACCCAGGGAACAGTGGACACACTGAAGAAGAAGAATTATTTTGTCACATATACATTACAATGAAATACTTTTCTTTACATATGCCAATTTTGGAGGTTGGTGTCAGAGCACAGGGTCATTCATGATATGGTGCCACTGGAGCAGAGAGGGTTAAGGGCCTTGCTCAAGGGCCCAACAGTGCGCAGCTTGGCAGTGCTTGGGGCTTGAACCACAATCCTCTGATCAACAACCCAGAGACTTAATAACTTGATCCACCACTGGACAGGTTTTCAACCCATCGCAGAGCACAAACCTACACACTACAGATAATCTAGACATACAGTACCATTCAGCCCATAACACATATCTTATCTCTAGGACTAAAAGAGAAAACCAGAGAACCCAGAGGAAACCCCTGAAGCACGGTGAGAACATGCACACCCATGTTTTAATTACAACCCTTAAAATGTCTTATTCATCAGACAACGGTTGCCAGTCTTTGGTCCTCCAGTGACAACTCTTCTATAATAGTTTAGCCCCCAGTCTGAATCCTGTGATGTGTGTACTGTTTTTTTTTTTTACATCAGACTGGAAGACATGGTTTGGAGAATGACTAAATGTAGACATAATGCAAATGCATTTGGAAAGTGGATCACTCTGCTTTGGTAAAATATTATAAAAAGGGTTAAATAATGTAATATTATTATATAAAATAAAAAGTTAAATATTATAGTATATTATAGTAAATATTATATAATATTTTTAAAAAGTAAAATATTATAGTAAATATATATAAATGTATTTTATACTAATGAGATTATATTTTCAAATGATATTTCAATTATTATAGGTAATTATTTTTTTTTATAATATATAAAAATATATATTATATAATTTTTATATAATATATATTTTTTTAAGTTACATTTTCCAGAATAACATTTGTGGTTTTTAAATGATTATTTATTTGTTTATTTATTTATTTACCCAAATTGTGAAATAAAAATTGGTGATTATGTGAAAATTATTTTGCTTAAATGTCCTCAGGTAAGAAGGACACGTATTCAAATCATTCTAAGCATATCTTGATTTACGAACCATGTTTTTTGTATAATTAAAGCTATAAGAAATGGTATAAGCTCCTACAGCAGTCTGTCACCACGGCCCTCAGTAATACAACTGTGAGACCGAACCACGTCGGGCGTCACGTTGCTCTCTCAGCATTACACAATCTCCCCTGATGTCCAAAGAGTATTTGCCCTTTAGCTGGAATGCCACTGCAGCTGGTTTGTCCCTTGGGTATCTGGCAAGACTGTTCTGACTGTTAGGAGTTGCTTTGCAATGGAGGGTGCAGATAATTCCTGCTGTGGCCTGTTCTGATCTGCATAGCAGGAGATAATGTCAGCGCAGTCAGGATTAATCTGGTCTCTGCAAGGCCTGAGATTACGGCACTCTATTAAAGTGGGACAAACGTCATCAAAGGCATTCGAGTTAAGAGGTCATGTCTACACAAAATGCTGTTTAGTGTATAGGAAGTCAGGGAACTTGCCTGATGGCAGCTTTGGTATGAAATGATTGTTGTTAAAGATTTCTTCCTCTTGATCGTACACACTAGATTTTAGTTCATACAGACATTAATTTTAGTCAGTACACTGTGGAAAACCTTCTTGCCACTCAAACCTGAGTGTGTTACTGTGAAATATTTTGGCTGAGGTCAATAAACATCTCCTCAGAACTATTTAACTCCACTCACCTCACCAATGACTTAACAGTGATTAAAAAATACATATTTCATGAAGCAGTCATAGAAAGTAATTCAAAAACATCAAAAATGTTCTGAGATTTGTTTAGAATATGACTTGTTTTGCATGGTTTGCAGTTAAACCAGTTTAACCCTTGTATGATGTTCATATTTTTGTTACTCAGCCAGTGTTGGTGGACCTGCTGCATTTTTGGGTTTTTAATTAAACACAATCAAAAATTTAGTTTTATGTTAAAATACTCTACAGATGTTTACTAGCAATATAAACAGCATATATGGTTCATATTTGCCCTTTACCTTTATTACATCACATTTTTTTAATTAAAATGCTACTTGTTTTTTTTTTTTAATAAAATGTAATTAAAAAAAGGAAAATCTAATTTAATCAAGTTATGAGTGGGAAAAAAAATCAACAAATTTACAAGGAAGCAAAGTTTTTCAAAACTATTGATGTTTATGAATATGGGTCCCACAGACCCGAACAACATACAAGGGTTAACAGCTGAACATAAGGTGTGTTCAGGATCGAATCTGAGCCAAGGTCTATGGCGTATGGTATCACTGATGTCATCATTGATCTATTATCCTAAAACCTTATCAGTATATCCATGTCTAATCTTTTTACTATTAAATGCGTTTCAAATGAGCTTGTGACATTAATCCCTAATTCTAGTTGATACTCTGAGAAATAAAATGTGCAATAAGTTCTATAATAAAAAAAAATTGTGAAGGTTAAGTTAATTGTTAAGGGCTGGTAAATATGCAGCTTTTTCTGTTATTCATCTTATCAAACTTATCAAGAGCCAGCATCTGTCTTGGCCTTTAGTTAATGACAACTGATTCACAGTCCCTTCCACATTCTGGTTTATTTTTGTTCGTTATGCTGTATATCAGCTCGTATTAAACCTCTAGTGCTAAAGGATGATGTAATCTGTCTGAAAACGCAATGGAACTTAATTGTGTCTGGACGTCATGTCATTAATAATGTTTAATAAGATTCTAGCTACAAACAGACATGAGCAGCAGTCATTTTCTCTGAACCATGTAGAGTATTGCAGCTTGGAATAAATAAGCCAGGTTTCCAGATCCAGCCTATTCCTGCACAAATAGCACTGGCCGTGTCACAGTAATGATGGTACCAAAAATATCAGCTCCCATGTGTAATTACATAGCAATGCCTGGACTAAATCTGTTCTGACTATCATTAATGGAGCTAAGCAACATCTCAGCACCACGGTAAAGGACACCTTGATTAGCTCCTAATGCTAAACTCCAGTGAAGCAGCCTTTGTGTGCTTGTTTGTTAGATTCCTCAATGGCCAGAAAGCCAGTGGTGAAATTGGACATTACTGATGGTCACCGAGTCGACATGATGCCCTGGTTTTGAAACCTATCACAACCATGTGATACACAAGTGAATCTCAGAGCCTAGCTGGCTTATGTTCCACCTATCAAACATTTTTAGATATTGTGAAGCAGTAGGTCAGTGGTTATGATGTTGGACTACAGATTAGATGGTTGTGAGAATCTTGACCTAAACTCTTAATCTACAAGTGCTCGGATGTATAAATGAGATATGTGTGTCATTATAGATGAAGGAATAATAATAATAATAATAATAATAATAATAATAATAATAATAATAATAATAATAATAATAATAATAACAATAATAACAATAATAACAATAATTGTTATTATTGTTATTATTGTTATTATTGTTATTATTATTATTATTATTATTATTATTATTATTATTATTATTATTATTATAACAATAACAACAACAACAATAATAATAATAATAATAATAATAATAATTAGTAATTTATATTTATACATCTATAAATTTATTAATAAATAATTAATAACCAAAATTATAATAATTTATATACAAAACAATAACGATTACTAAAAGTCGACAACTGGGACCACCACCTGTGGGCGCACCACCTGCATGAGAAACCGTAAGGGGCTGGTGCAATGTGGATTGGGTGGCAGTGGAAGGCGGGAGACTCGGCGACCCAATCTCCTGACACGGAATCTGACTCTAGGGACATGGAATGTCACTTCGCTGGAATGGAAGGAGCCTGAGCTGGTGCAGGAGGTTGAGAGATACCAACTAGAGATAGTTGGGCTCACCTCCACACACAGCTTGGGCTCTGGAACCCAACTCCTCGAGAGAGGCTGGACTTTCTACTACTCTGGAGTTGCCCGCAGTGAGAGGCGGTGGGCTGGTGTGGGCTTGCTCATAGCACCCCAGCTCAGCAGCCATGTGTTGTAGTTTACCCCGGTGAAAGAGAGGGTCGTTTCCCTGCACCTTTGGGCCTTTGTGCTTATGGGCCAAATGGCAGTGTAGAGTACCCGACCTTCTTGGCGTCTCTGGGAGGGGTGCTAGAAAGTGCCCTGACCGGGGACTCCGTCGTTCTACTGGGGGACTTCAACGCTCACGTGGGCAGCGTGACAGTGACACCTGGAGGGGCATGATTGGGAGGAACGGCCCCCCCGACCTGAACCGAGTGGTGTTCTGTTATTGGACTTCTGTGCTAGTCACAGTTTGTCCATAACGAACACCATGTTCAAGCATAAGGGTGTCCATCAGTACACATGGCACCGGGACACCCTAGGTCGGAAGTCAATGATCGACTTTGTGGTTGTTTCATCTGACCTCTGGCCGTAAGTCTTGGACACTCAGGTAAGGAGAGGGGCGGAGCTGTCAACTGATAACCACCTGGTGGTGAGTTGGGTCCGATGGCAGGGGAGGAGGTTGGACAGACTTGGCAGATCCAAACGTACTGTGAGGGTCCGCTGGGAACATTTGGCAGAGTCTCCAACTCCCACCTCCGGCAGAGCTTCAACCAGATCCCGAGGGAGGATGGAGACATTGAGTCTGAGTTGACCATGTTCTCCACCTCCATTGTCGATGCAGCCGCACGGAGCTGTGGCCATAAGGTCTCTGGTGCCTGTCATGGCGGCAATCCCCGAACCGGGTGGTGGACCCCGGAAGTAAGGGATGACGTCAAGCTGAAGAAGGAGTCCTATCGAGCCTGGTTGGCTCGGGGGACTCCGGAGGCAGCTGATAGGTACCGGAGGGCCAAGCGAGCTTCAGCCTGGGTGGTTGCAGAGGCAAAAACTCGGGTCTGGGAGGAGTTCGGTGAGGCCATGGAGAAGGACTATCAGTTGGCCACAAAGAAATTCTGGCAAACCATCCAGTGCCTCATTAGGGGGAAGCAGTTCCCTGCGCACATTGTTTACAGTGGGAGTGGGAATCTGCTGACTTCGACTGGGAACATCCTCAGACGGTGGAAGGAGTACTTTGAGGATCTCCTCAACCGCACCAACATGTCTTCCACTGAGGAAGCAGAGGCAGAGGGCTCAGTTGTAGACTCGTCGATCCCCCAAGCTGAGGTCACTGAGGTAGTTGAGAAGCTCCTCGTTGGCAAGGCACCGGGGGTGGATGAGATCCGCCTTGAGTACCTGAAGTCCCTGGATGTTGTGGGGCTGTCTTGGTTAACACACCTCTGCAACATCGTGTGGTGGTTGGAGACAGTGCCTCTGGACTGGCAGACTGGGGTGGTGGTCCCTCTGTTTAAGAAGGGGGATCGGACGGTGTGTTCAAACTATAGGGGGATCACACTCCTCAGCCTTCCCGGAAAAGTCTACGCCAGGGTACTGGAGAGGAGAATTCGGCCGATAGTCGAACCTTGGATTCAGGAGGAACAATGCAGGTTTCGTCCTGGTCATGGAACACTGGACCATCTCTAGACCCTCGCCAGTTTGCTGGAGAGTTCATGGGAGTTTGCCCAACCAGTCCACATGTGCTTTGTGGATCTGGAGAAGGCTTTCGACTGTGTCCCTCGTGGTGACCTGTGGGGGGTGCTCTGGGAGTATGGGGTCTGGGGCCCTCTGCTAAGGGCTGTCCGGTCCCTATATGACCGGAGCAGGAGTTTGGTTTGCATTGCCGGCAGTAAGTCAGACTTGTTCCCGGTGCATGTTGGACTTCGCCAGGGCTGCCCTTTGTCACCTCAGGATTTCGTCTCTGCTTTTTGCAGATGATGTTGTCCTGTTGGCTTCTTCAAACCAGGACCTTCAGCGTGCACTGGGATGGTTTGCAGCCGAGTGTGAAACGGCGGGGATGAGAATCAGCACCTCCAAGCCGGGGCCATGGTTCTCAGCCGGAAAAGGGTGGCTTGCCACCTTCAGGTTGGTGGAGAGCTCCTGCCTCAAGTGGAGGAGTTTAAGTATCTTGGGGTCCTGTTCACGAGTGAGGGAAGGATGGAGCGGGAGATCAACAGGCGGATTGGTGTATCTTCTGCAGTGATGCGGTTGATATACTGATCTGTTGTGGTGAAGAAAGTCAGAAACGATCTACGTTCATAGGTGAGGGTAGGAACGTAGATCGTTTCTGACTTTCTTCACCACAACAGATCAGTATATCAACCGCATCACCTGCTGGGCGCTCCCTTAGAGATAGGGTGAGGAGCTCAGTCACTCGGGAGGAGCTCAGGGTAGAGCCGCTGCTCCTCCACATCGAGAGAGGTCAGCTGAGGTGGCTCGGGCATCTGTTTCAGATGCCTCCTGGACGCCTCCCTGGGGAGGTGTTCCGGGCATGTCCAACCGGGAGGAGGCCCCGGGGAAGACCTTGGTATTCCCCTGGAAGAGCTGGAGGAAGTGTCTGGGGAGAGGGAAGTCTGGGTGTCCCTGTTTAGACTGCTGCCCAACGCGACCCGGCCCCGGATAAGCGGTAGAAAATGGATGGATGGATGGATGGAAAAGTCGACAACTTCTTCAGTTTCCGGTCGGAAATTACTACTCGTTTAAATGAAGTTTACTTCTTTAAAATGTAAAATTTCTAGTGCAAGTGTAACAAGACAAAATCACTTAATTACATCAATCACAATCCCATAATTATAAAGATAAAACTTTTTTCTTTTTTTTTCTTTGTATAGTTAATGCCACTTTTCACATTATTTTGCAGTTATTTCCACCTTATTTTATTTAATCTATTTTTTATTTTTAATCTTCTATTATTAATCTTATAATATTATTTATTGGATTGTATTCTATGTTAGTATTTCCCCTATTTTCCTTCTTTCCGACGCTATTCTAGTCGATGATTATTATTTGGTTATATAATCCAAACAGTATTAACAGTATTAATATTGTTATTATTAACAAAAAAAAAACTGAAGTTTGAATGAAGCAAAAAAATACATTTGCCAATATTTTAAAAGTTCTCTCTTGCTGATATTCATTTCTTTACTTAATGCTAAATTCATTTTAAATTGCAATTAAGCCACCTATTTCTTTCTCTAAAGTACTCAGCGGACACAAGTTAACTCTAGATCAATAATACAATAATAGTCATTAACTGAACTTGTCTTATTATTTTATTTTATGTCTAGCATCCATTTTTACTCCCAGTTCTTTAATCCGGCATGTACACACAGCTGTCTGCATCCCCACATCCAGGCCATCCTCCATCTCCCTCCCTTCCTTCCTTCCTTCCTTCCTTCCTTCCTTCCACCCTTCCTTCCACCCTTCCTTCCCTCGCCTGGTTTACTGAGATAGGAAATCAAAGAAGGAGAATTTATCAGGTGTTTCCGCAGCTCCTGCATTTCCTCCTCGCTATTGCTAAGCAAACAAATGGCTAGTTGTTATGCAAGGCAAAGAGAAACACCAATTATCTAGTCTCCACTGAAGATAACAGTGTGTGTGTGTGTTTGCGACTTCATTAACTACACTCTGTAGTTCTTTTAATACGCTCGCTTTTATCCTCTGTTATGTAGTCTTAAATATCGTGCTGCCAGGACATGTGACAAGGTGAGTAGTTATCCTAGAGGAGCTAATATGTATGCTAATCCAACATGAACGGTCCAAAACTAGAACGCTGTAGTCATTGTGAAAATGGTGAGGCGGAAAATGAAGCACAAATTGTTGGAGATGGTTCCATTTATTACACTATAAACGAGTGTTTTCTGTAAGGTTTCAATATGGTACGAATCCTCAGACGGAGGATACTCAGCACTCGTGATGCTGAAATGACTTTTTGGATGTTATTTCCGATCATTCTGATGTAAGTTATTATGGCATGAAGTCACATTCTACCACTTAAAACTGATTTTTTTTAATTACGGTGAAAGAAAACTGATTTGAAAAGCTGATTTATATTGTGAAAATTGTATAGTATTCGATTGTGCCCAAAGAAAAAGAAATAAATAAATAAAGTCTTTGTCTGTCCGTCTATTTATCTATCTTAATATGTTCTGATACATTCTACCAAATCAACATGTAGCCCAAGATGATTTCTGTCACTGTCCTTTTCGAAAGTATTGGAACAGCTAACCAAATTCTGTTTATTTATTTATTTATTTATTTATTTATTTATTTATTTATTTATTTATTTTCTGAATCCTGAAGTCATTTTGCTTTTAAGAGCAAATTATTGTGCATAAGATGATAGATTTATATCAGCTTTCATTTCCTGATATTTACATCCAGATATGTTTTAGTATTCAGACCATGGCATCTGCATGTCATGTGTTTGCAGGTCTTTTATTAATTTTCTAGAAGAATTCACTATTTTTAAAATTTTATTGATCAGAATTTACACTTTACACATTATTTGGTTATGGAAAATTAAAAATAATGCTATTGATTTATTTTTATATTGGTTTGTTTTTTGTCGGATTTTTTTTTGTTTGTTTGTTCTGCAATCGGATGACATTTCATAGTTTTTATTTCTATTTAGAAATAGTATACAAAATATATTTTTTAAAATTATTTATCCATTATTTATCCGTTTAGAAGGTTTTACGCTTGTGAATCATTTGTGCAAATTGTAGAAGGTTTTAATCACTTGTACAAAATGTAAAACTTTTGTTCTAGGATTTAAATGCAAAACAAATCATTCCAAAACCATTTTAGTACATATTTTATTATTTTTACAGACTTTATGCTTTTATTCATTTTCTTGTGTAGTTTATGCTTTGTTACATTTTATTTATTTATTATTTATTTGTTTGTTTGTTTGTTTGTTTGTTTGTTTGTTTGTTTGTTTCTTTCTTTCTTTCTTTCTTTCTAAAACAGGTTTTACCCATTTTTCTGTTTTGGCCCAAGAAATTAATAAATTAATCATTTTCTTTTTTTTTTCTTTTCTTACTTTAAAGATTTTTGACACATTCAGTGACGCACAGGACTAAAGATGGCCAACAGCCACTACACGGCGACAACAACCGAAAAATGCCTATTAATAAATCCGAACAATCTGAGCCTTTTGGCCTTTCTTTAGCTCAGTGTGCCATATTGTATAAACTAATTTGCAAGAAATGTTCTCCTCGGGTTCTTCTGTGCAGTTTAATTGATATAGATGACGGGACAGCCTAGTGAGATGTGTCAGATTGAGCCATCTCGCAGGCAAAATGAATCGCCTGCTTAACAGCTCTATTAAAGAAATTTTCCTATTCCCAGTAAGTGAGGGAACGCTTATCCCCGTCTGTCCAACAGCATATGGTGCAGTCCTGAGTCTGGCATGTTTTGGCATGCTCTGCACATTCATGGCATCCTCAGCTCAGCTGATCTGGCTCTGGATCAGACCCTTCTGGAGGCAATAGAGGCCCTGATTTAAAATATGGATGGTAATTAGATTAGACTGTAGCATAGTATAATAAATATAAACAGACAAAAGTTCAGATGAAAGTTTTCTTTTTCTAAAAATATGCTAAAAATGTAGTTGAGTGTAAAAGTTTGTACATGCTCAGGTTAAAGTACATGCTAAGGATGAAGTAAACAAAAATAAGAATTGGGATATTCGAAGATATTAGTGTCAGAAGAATCTAAATGCGATATAAATATTTTCCTAATTTTGACACCAAACATTTGGATTCTCTCACTTATAATTGACACACATATTACTAAATGAGAGAGGAGTGAACCTTAGTTATGACCAAATGATTAATTGATGCAGACAATGGCCCAGTAATGAGAGAAGAGTCAATCTTAGTCATTTCCAAATGATTCACTGGTTCAGACACTGACACACTGGATGATATATTGATTCGGACACAGAACCACTAAACGGTAACGAAGCAAATCTTAGTTATGAATGAATAATTTATCGATTCAAACACTGACCCACTTAATGAAAGAGAAGAGGATCATAGCCATGAGCAAATGATTCACTGATTCGAACACCTGATGATGAATGAATCATACTGTATGTTGACTTAAACGCTGAAATAATGGCAGAGAAATTAGTGACCATTACTTACTTACTGAAAATGAAGTATGATTTACTGACCCACTGAAACAGAATTAAACCAATGTCTATGCCGACCAAAAGATTCACTGAATCAAATGCTGATCCAGTGATTGAAAGCAGACCAAATCTGAGTCATTCTGAACAATTTTCTGAGTTGAATAGTGAGACACTGTATAAAGAGTAAATGTCAAATGAATTGATTATTAAAACAGTGGCACACTAAATGAAACCGGAGCAAATTTCTTTCTTGAACAAAAGATTCACTGATTCAAACGTTGTCCCGCTGGAACGGTGAAGAGTTTCCAGAGTTATTAATTAGTTTTTTGTTAGTTATTCACATCTACTTTTAAAGTTGATTCTGTAGGATTGAATAAGAATACCGTGTGCAGTGATGGGAATCTTGGGATTACTTGCACTTTCCTACAGTACGTGATGCTGTAAGTCTGAATTTCTGAATTATATTATAACTTTTAGTAGTGTCGAGGTCTAGGACGCTCATCGACTCACCTTACTGTCAGGCATCATACATGTTCTTGCTGTGACTTGTGATTACACCCATCGGATTGGCGTCATCGGAAAACTTTTTGGCGATGTTGGATCGAATAATTCCGAATTTTAAGTAGGCCATTTTTTTGTCCGTACGTTTGAGTTGCACAGAATTGCATGGATTTTCATTTGCGCAGAACTTTGCCTGACTTTGTGTTACACAGTTTGAACGAAGGGGGGTTGGGAGGAAGTAACGACAGGTGAGGAAATGCAAGTTATTTTTGAGATATGAGTACAGCACAGGTGCTGGGAGAAGAAAAAAATAATAAAAAGGTCCCAAATACAGATGAGGAAATGCATGTGACAGTGATAATGCTGAATGTTCAGCTGTCACACGGCAACTTTTTCTCAATCGGGATGGTTGAAGGGCCTCAGGGGTTCCTCTCATTATGTGTGGGTTTGCTGCGAGCCTCGACATTACACGTCGGAGTTCTCGCTTCTGCTCTAAGGTGACATTTAATCAGAGCTGCAGACCTGGCAGCATCGTGAAGACTCCAGATTTTTAGGAATACGAAAAAATTGAGAGCATTCGTATCCCAGATCTAACTCCAAATAGTCTTAACGTTTCCAAAGATTCATCTAAGGTCATGGAAATACCTGGAAATCATATTATCCTATTAACATGACATATACCAAGACATGCAGGACTGCATACAAACTTTCATACCAGCTTAGGTTTGGCTATGAAGGTAAAAAATACCTTGTAAAAATATGCAAAATGTTGTGCAATGATAAGCAACGTAACGTACAGTAACTGAAATGAAATTATCTGTATATAATTTAAGTTAGGACTAAAACATTTGCAAGTGTGCTGTTAGGGAAAAATAATCAAGAATGATTACTGTTACCAACCCAAATTTCAATAACAGCACATCTCTAATGCAGCTTTCACACGTACAGTGACTCAAAGCGACTGGAGATCATTCATTTTCAATGTGAGTGGGCGACTTCCATGAACGTGACTGACAGCGAGCGTTGGCGACTAGATATGGGTCTGTCCAGAGATGCGACAAAGTGGAGAAACGTTGAACTTTATGCAAATACGGAGCGACTCGGTGGAGTTACTGACAATGGGAGTGAAGACAGAAGAGCTCACGTGATCTGTGACAAACAACACACACCGCTTCTCCTTCATCTCGTATACGTATGCAGATTCACACTGGGGCATTTTTAATTCTGTTAACAACAGAATCCTTCCAGAATGTTTCATTTTAACAGCAAGGAAACTGATTCATTGTCAAGTGCAATGCCAGTCGTGCTACGTTATGATAATCATTATTACCATGGCAACCGGTAGTAGGAATTTATATGAAAATAATGAATTGGGTGTAAAGAATCAGATATGAAAGCAAATCGACTCAGATGGAAAGAATCAAGTTTGAATATAAATGAATCCCATGACAAGAATAATGTAAAAATAAATGAATCATGTATAAGTACCATGTGAAATAAATGACTCGGGTGAAAAGAATCACATGTGAAAGTAAACGAATCGGGTAAAAGAATCACATATATGAAAATTAATGAATTAGGTGTAAAAATTGTGTGAAAATAAATTAATCAAGTAAAAGATTACCAAGAATGAAAGAATCACGTATTAAAGCAAACTGAATCAGATGGAAAGAATCAAGTTTAAAAATAAATGAATCCCATCACAATAATCATATGAAAATAAATGAATCATGTATAAGTATCATGTGAAATAAATGACTCGGGTGAAAAGAATCACATGTGAAAGTAAATGAATCGGGTAAAAGAATCACATTTAAAAATAAACGAATCGGGTAAAAGAATCACATAAATGAAAATAAATGAATTAGGTGTAAAGAATTATGTGTGAAAATAAATGAATCATTTAAAAGTATCCCAAGTCAAACAATAAATGAATAAGGTGTTATTACCATGGCAACAAACTGATGACATCATAGTACAGCAACTAGTGGATTGCACTTATGAAATCACTTATTTTTCAGCTAACAATTGTATTTCTTAAACTAATTACTTGACAACACATTGCACTTTTTATCCATTAATAGTTATATTTAATTTTGCGAAATTATTGTGAAACAACTACTCCACTGAGCAAGAGCATCTCTTTTTTATAGTTTAGTTCATATGACAAAGAACTTACAGACTTACAGAAAATGAATCAATACTGTACCTTCTGCCCAATCAGACATGTTTAATATAGAGAACTTTCACGATATAAAAGCAATAACTGTAATATGGTTGAGAGGGATTTTTTTTTAATGTTATGCTAAATGTGCTATATCTTTCTGATGGAGGCATCTTTAGAAATATCCAACAAAACCAATCCAAACGTTATGCATTACTTAAAAAAAAAAGAAAAACGTCGATCAGCTGTCAGGATTTATTTATTTATTTTACCTGATTAATTACACCTAACGTGGTATACAGTATATGTTCCCTTTATGTCAGCTGATCCTTTGACATGAACAATATCTGGGACTTTCACTCAGTTTGACAGACATGCCATTTAACAAAGCATGTGGAACTCAGTTTAGAGAGCTGTAAAGTGTGTAAAATACCAATAACCTGAAAGCTTTTCTATTTTTTGTCATAAAACAGACATAAATCAAATGCAAATCTAAAGCTTGTGACATATTATTGTGACTTTAAATTCCATACCAAACTCCCAAAGCTAACCAGTTAAAAAAGAAAGAAAGTGTCAACATGCCAGGTTTCCTCTTAGCTTCATTATAAGATAAAAAAGAGACAGGGGAAAAAAAAATACACGTGTGTATATATACAATGTGCTCACAAACAAATCTTATGTGCAAATTGATTTGAATAATAAAAATGTAGCTTGTAGTAAATGAACAGGTATAAATCATAGGGATAGTGTATAATACAAACAAACAAGAATAGTGTTATAGATGTATTTAAGAAAATTTATTTTTTGTTTGTTTGTTTTTTGTTTTTTAATCAAAAGAACTAAACAATTAATGCAGACAAAAATGTGTGAAAAAAATCACGTGCAAATCAGGTGTAAATAAAATGTTTGAAAATAAATTAATCAGGTGAAAAGAATCATTCCTTCACTCATTCATTCATTCATTTTCTACCGCTTATCCGAACTATCCGAGCGTCATCGGGCATCAAGGCAGGATACACCCTGGACGGAGTGCCAACCCATCCCAGGGCACACACACTCTCATTCACTCACACACACTACGGACAATTTTCCAGAGATGCCAATCAACCTACCATGCATGTCTTTGGACCAGGGGAGGAAACCGGAGTACCCGGAGGAAACCCCCGAGGCACGAGGAGAGCATGCAAACTCCACACACACAAGGCGGAGGCAGGAATCGAACCCCCAACCCTGGAGGTATGAGGCAAACATGCTAACGACTAAGACACCGTGCCCCCTAAATAAGAATCATGTGAAAATAAATGAATTATTTATAAGGATCAAATCAAATAAAGGAATCCTAAAGTAAATGAATGATGTAAAAGATTTACATGTGAAAGTAAACGAATCAGGCAGACGAATCACATGTGAAAGTAAATGAATCAAGTAAAAGAATGGCATGTGAAAGTAAACAAATCAAGTAAAGGATTCACAAAGGAAATGAACCATTTTAAAGAATTACATACACACGAAGTAAAGAAATCAGGTAAAAGAATTAGATGCCAAAGTAAACGAATCAGGAAGACGAATTACATGTGAAAGTAAATGAATCAGGTAAAAGAATCATGTGTGAAAAGAAATGAATCAAGTAAAAGAATCCAAGTCAAACAATAAATGATTCAGGTGTAAAGAACCACATCTGAAAGCAAACAATTCAGGTGTAAAAAAAATCACATGTGAAAATAAGTAAATCTTAGCTCTTGGTTCTACGATCCTGCTTTTTTAACCCCTCGTCCTCAGGACGAGCGATTTTGAGAGTATTTTCTCCACATGTTTGTTAAGAATGGTCCTGTTAGTTACTGCAGCCTTTCTGTCAGCTGGAAATAATCTGACTTTACTCCTCCGACCTTTCTCACCGACACAACCGAGATCCTTCAGCCTGCAGAACTGCAAAACCGACTGAATTTTTCTTTTTGACCATTCTGTCTCTTGTCCAAGAAAATCCTAGATCAGACATTTCTGAAATACTCGATCCTGATCTAACATTTCATTTGAAACTTTTATTAAACTTTTTTTTTGGTTTTGAAGAACTTCATGTACTGGAGTGGAACATCTCCTGTTTTTCAATTAAAAAAGGGGTTAAAGAGGGTGCAGAACTTTCATCATTTCCATGCAGTCAGCAAACTGTTCCTCAAAAGCTTTATACTCGGCTGGAAACAAAACCAAAAGGAACTCTTTATTGAAGATTAAAATACAGTAGCAACAAAGTAAAGTCCCAAGTGCACTTATCCTATTGAGAGAAGCTCTATAGTCATATGAAAGAAAATAGAACAGATCAGTCCCTGCGCTAAACATAGTGCATTAGCATACACAAGCTTGAAAACGGGATCTACGGCTCATGTGTTGAAATTTTTCACAGATATTGACATTGCAGCATAAAATTTCTTGCAAGTTTGTGATTTGAGTAGACACGGTAGGAAAAATTAGCGAGAGTAAGGATCTGAGTGACTGAGTGATCTGAGGCAAATTGTGGTGGCTGGACAACGGGTTCAGAGCTTCTCTAGCAGGTCAGTAGGTCTTGTCCTGTACAGGTGAGTGGTTTCAGTGGTTAGTATCGACCAAAAGTGGTCTAAGAAAGGACAACCTGTGGACCAGTGACAAGTTCAAAGATGCTCAAGGCACTCCATGCTCAAGGAGTGAAGGCTAATCATCTTGTCTGATTCCTCAGATCCACTGGAGCAAAAATTGCTATAAGAGTGATTGCTGAAGACACAAAGCATTAAATGCTTTCTGCTTCTGGAACTACGTAGCTGCAGACCAGTCAGAAAGCCCATGCTGACTACTGTCTACCTACTACAATGAAAATGTGAGCATCAGAACTGACTATCAGACCATGAAGCGTCTAGGTGACATCTTTCCTGGGACAAGAGATGGCACCAGGATGCATGAAGAAGCTGTGTGATGATTTGGGCAACCATTGGACCCGCTTTCACATACCACTGACCTACTCATTGCTGCAGAAGAAGTTCAGGGCAATAGCATTCCTTAACATTTCTAATGACGTAGTTCTCTTCAGCATGATAACGCTACACTGTTGAGGAACATGACAAGGTTCATGGCGTTGACTTGGCCTCCAAAATGTCCAGATCTCAATCCGATCATATACTGTATCTGTGGAATGTCCTGAACAAACATGTCTGATCCATTGAGGCATTACCTTGCAACTTACAAGAGTTAAATTATCTGCTGTTTACGTCTGATGTTTTGGTGCCAGATTGGAGTCCATGCCTCGATGGGCTGGATGTTTCCATAAATTAAATTTCCTTAATTGACATTTTTTATAATTGATACAGATCTCTCTCTCTCTCTCTCTCTCTCTCTCTCTCTCTCTCTCTCTCTCTCTCTCTCTCTCTCTCTTGCCCTCACTCCCGCTCTCTTTATTGATTGGATGCAAAGTCTCAAAGAAGATTAAGTCACATTCTGCAGCTCGGACCGATAATTTCATCCAAAATCCTCTATTTCACATGCACTTATCAGCCTTAACAGCTGGTGATTCCAATTCACTCTGACACTATAATGACATCCTGTGAATTTCCCCTCATGCTAAATGTATGTTTACATATGAAAATCTCCAGTGGGTCAATCAATCTGCTCTGTGCTCTAAAATCTCCAGATGGCTGGCATTTCCATTTTTTCCCTCTCGATCATTCATGTGCTAATTTTGGGGCTGCTCAAGGTGGTCCCCAACAAGTCGGGCACTAATGAAATGAGCGAATCCATCTGGATCCGGAAAGATTGTGTTGGAATAGCAGCAAAAAATTCCATTAAACCTTGGAACGTGCTGATAAGTCGAGGCAGTGCCAGACACATGTGGCACAACTGGAAGATGCTTTAAAAGAAAATTAGCAGCTATCTTAGGCTAATTCTCTGCCACATCATAGTTCTAATAGCCACAACACATTGAATCCTGCTGAATAATCAGATTTTTTTTCCATCTTTCTCTGTCATTCATTTATTATTCCATTATTACTTGTGAACACCAGCAGATGTTAAGATTCTGGAAAGATTTATCTATCTATCTATCTATCTATCTATCTATCTATCTATCTATCTATCTATCTATCTATCTATCTATCTATCTATCTATCTGTCTGTCTGTCTGTCTGTCTTTCTGTTTGTTTGTTTTTCATTGAAATCACCCCTAAGCATCTTTGCCAAATGCTTTAAATTGTACAAAAATCAAAACAAACACACAAAATATCTTGCCATGTTAACAAATTTTCTATTTATTTATTTAATATATAAAGATTTAATTAATTATTTAAGGATTTAATCTGCTATTTCTAAAGAATTAGCTATTCATGGCTAATCAGATACATTTTAACTCAGCCAATAACGTTTTTTTTTATATATATATATATTTGTGTCTTTGTTGTCATGATTGAGTGTTTGTTGTTTTCTTTTATAAGGTGTGAAAGAAATGAACTAAAAGCTAAACAACGAAGCAACTAACACACAACGTTAACATCAACCTGAGAAATTTTTCAGGGTAACCACGATAGTTAGCTTGATTGTTGGTTATTTCATTGAACTAAGCTCGAGGTAGTTTTGTAGTCATGCAGTTACAAATCAGGTAAAAAAGAAATGTGTTTATTTTTTAAAGCATGTCTCAAAAAAAATTAAAACAATGAAATTAAAAAAAATGGATAGGAAAAAAATAAAATAAAAAAAAAACACAAAAAGGTTTAGGTCATAAATTAACAATAAATAAATGAACGAACAAACAAACAAACAAACAAACAAACAAACAAACAAACAAACAAACAAATAAATAAATAAATAAATAAATAAATAAATAACTTGCATTTTTTAAGGAAAAAATGATAATCAAGAAATGGAGATTAGGGATAATGGATATTCTAATGAACAAATCAGATGTGGAAATAAATTCAGGAAACAATGGTGGGAAATACTGTGTAAAAAATAAAAGCCCTGCACTACTGTCATGTACGGAGAGATAAGACAGGTGCAAATGCACTTGAGCGTGGTTTTATGAATCCACAGACAGGCAGACAATTCCAAAACAAAGGGTAAGATCAAAGTCAGTAAACAGACAAGTGTCAAGCAGCGTAAACTCGGTACAGACAAAAAACCCACAACGGGTAAGTAGGGAGGTCAAAAGCAGAAGAACATACCCAGTAATTATAAAGCTCCCAACTGAGCATTTACATCACAAACACTGTGTGTGTGTGTGTGTGTGTGTGTGTGTGTGTGTGTGTGTGTGTGTGTGTGTGTGTGTGTGTGTGTGTGTGTGTGTGTGTGTGTGCAAACATCAGCAGTGGTGGATTCTGGGTGATGTAGTCCCAGGCATCTATGACTGTACACACACACACACACACACACACACACACACACACACACACACACACACACACACACACACACACACACACATACTGTATATATACATACAAATCATCACAGGAAGCTGTGTGACTTTTAAATGTAAATTCTCCAGCACTTCTACCACATAATTAAAAACCTACCTTCAAACACCTTCAAAATTCACTCTCCCTTAATCGAATTGCTACTGTAGCAATTTTTCCCGAGATCGTGTTGAATCGAAACGAGACTCGTCCGATCGTCGGTGCACGTGAGCTCACGAGTCTCTCGGTCTCAGTTGTGGTGCCGACGGTGTTCCAGGTAGCTCGACAGCCACAACTTAAGAGGCGACAGTAATGATGATCGAAAGCGAAGTGTTGTTCGGCGGCGCCATCGACACGCTGAGAGCTTTGCAATAAAGTGTGCTAGAACTCATTAAAGCCGGTGGCTACTGGCTCGCTTTATTAATGAAGCAGTCAGCGTCTCCTGAGGCTCCACCGTCGAAATAAGTCGCAGTCGTTTCAAATCAGCCCGTCTCCTCCAAAGAACAACAGCCTTTGGCAGCGGCTCAGTAGTTTAAACGATCATTAGGTGCCACTAATCAATGAGCCGGCTAAGTAGATGTTTCTGATACATTAGCAAACGCATGAGTTTGGAGAACCTGTTGAGTTTTATGGCTTTTCTAAATAAATAAATTAGAAGGATCTGCAGTCTCAGTGAATTGTGTGTCATCAGTATAAATGGGCTGCTTGGCAAAGATCACAATTATGGATTTGTTTTGTTTATTTATTTAATCAACTGCAACCTTGGAAGCTTAAATAACAAAAAAAAATGTATTAATAAATCTTCTAATATAAGCAAATATCCAGGAAGAGATGAAGGACCATCTGCAACAGAACCATCAGGTTCAGAGCCACTTTTTCCCAAACAAATATAAACCTACTGAACTCTAGGACCCTGATGTCTCACTAATACTTGTTACTAATTACACTGACTGTAATCACATAGCAGTTCTGTTCCACCCTGTACACTCTGTTCCATCTTTTTCTACCATATATAACTGTATATAACTGTAAATTCATTGCTTAGCCTAGTTTAAACCCATTTTTGTATATTATCTGTATGTACACTGTATATTTCTTGGTTACTGTTATATATACAATGTACATAATGCATATATTTGCACAACATATATAATGGATTTTTTTTTTAGAAAAATCATTGCATTTGTTGCAATCTATATGTCACGATGCAGTAAACAAGTTAGCAAGTTAGCAAAATTGCCCTAAAACAGAGGTTTATCAAGAAGCCTTTAGTTTTGCCACATACTGTATATATTACAGCACAGTGAAATTCTTTCTTCACATATCCCAACATTGAAAGTTGGGGTCAGAGCACAGGGTCAGCCATGATACAGCACCCCTGGAGCAGTGAGGGTTAAGGGCCATGATCAAGCGCCCAACAGTGGCAGCTTGGCAGTGCTGGGGCTTAAACCCTGATACTCTGATCAACAACCCAGAGCATTAAACAATTAAGCCACCACTGCCCCAGGATTTATTGTATAATGGTACTCTGATGCCAGCAACCCAAGTTCAAAGCCTGCAGGATTCTTCATAATTAAATTGGTGTTTGAGCTCGTCTATGTTAGGCCAAAACTCCCGCCTCAATGTGCTCCTGCCTTACAGAACACTTTATGATTACACATACAACCTGCTATAACTTTATTTATTGTTGTACGTATGCTTAAAGATTTGTCTGCACTTCAATCTGCACTTCAAGTAGATGCTAATGTACCTGTACCATGAAATGACAAAAAAGTTCTATCTATCTATCTATCTATCTATCTATCTATCTATCTATCTATCTATCTATCTATCTATCTATCTATCTATCTATCTATCTATCTATCTTATTTTGATCTTAGTTTTTTATTTATCTATAGGTGCATCTCAATAAATTTGAACGTCATGGAAAAGTTCATTTATTTCAGTAATTCAACTTAAATAGTGAAACTCGTGCATTATATAAATTCAGTACACACAGACTGATGTAGTTTAAGTCTTTGCTACTTTTAATTCTGATTATTTTGGCTCACATTTAAGAAAAACTACACCAGGTTACGTTTGTAACTCGGGAACGAGACGCTGCGTCAGTGCTGACACTATGGGAGGCTGCACTTGCTTTGCCCGGTAAGGGCCCTGAGGACTTACGTCCACCGCTCTAGCTCGTGGCGTAACTCCTCTGTCCTTTTTGTCTGTTTTGGGGGCTGGAATAGGGGTAATCCGGTTTCCAAACAGCACCTGGCGCACTGGTTGGTGGAGGCCATTACTCAGGCCTATGAGGTGCGCAGTCATGCCTCACCTCTCGGCATCAGGGCCCACTCCACTAGGGGTATCGCCTCGTCCAGTGCCTTGGCCAGGGGTGTCCCCATTGAAGATATTTGTGCTGCGACAGGATGGTCCTCTCCGCACACCTGTATCAGATTCTATGATCTGGACTTGGACCCCACTCCAGGGTCCCAGGTACTGCGGGGCCTATGATGTGCTGCTCCCAGTCTGCTCGTGCTCTCTCACGGCCTCTGGCACAGTCATCGACCGGTAATGCGTGGCGGCGTGGGTATTGGCATTCCCATAGCGTCAGCACTGACGCAGCGTCGAGTTCCTTCGAAAGGGAACCCTCATTTTCACCAATTCATCTCAAAACATTAGAATATGGTGACGTGCCAAACAGCAAAGGTTTCCTGAGCCATCAAAATGGTCTCTCAGTTTGGTTCACTAGGCTACATGATCATGAGGAAGACTGCTGACCTGACTGTTGTCCAGAATGACGGTCAGCCACAAACATTCATTGCCAAAGAAGCTGTATGTTCACAGAGTGCTGTATCCAAGCATGTTAACAGAACATTCAGTGGAAGAAATAGATGCACAACCAACCGGAGAGAACCGCAGACTAGAGAGGCTTTTCAAGCTAAATCCATTCAAGAATGTGAGTGAACTTCACAAAGAATGGACCGAGGCTGGGGTCAAGGCATCGAGAGCCACCACACACAGACGTGTCAAGGAATTTGGCTACAGTTGTCGTATTCCTCTTGTTAAAAAAATGTTTTTTTTTATCGTTCTTATGAAGTTTTCTAATTTTCTGAGAGAGTTTTTTGGTGGGTTTTTGATAAAAGTGAGCCAAAATCATCACAATTAAAAGTAGCAAAGACTTAAACTACTTCAGTCTGTGTGTACTGAATTTATATAATGCACAAGTTTCACTATTTTAGTTGAATTACTGACATAAATTAACTTTTCCACGACATTCTATTTTATTGAGAGGCACCTATATCTATCTATGTAGAGTGACAAAATGTTGTTTGCCTCATGCTTAAAAAAATAACTGATAAGTGTTGGCTTATAAAAATAAATAAATAAATTGTAAAATAAACGGTGGCTTAGTGGTTAGCACGTTCGCCTCGGGAGTTTCCTCCGGGTACTCCGGTTTCCTCCCCCGGTCCAAAGACATGCATGGTAGGTTGATTGGCATCTCTGGAAAATTGTCCGTAGTGTGTGTGTGTGTGTGTGAATGAGAGTGTGTGTGTGCCCTGTGATGGGTTAGCACTCCGTCCAGGGTGTATCCTGTCTCGATGCCCGATGACGCCTGAGATAGGCACAGGCTCCCCGTGACCCGAGGTAGTCAAATGGAAAATGAATGAATGAAATTAAATAAATAAACAAATAAACAAACAAACTAACAAATAAATAAATACATGTGGACACATGCAAAATTGGAAAACAGTTAGAAAGAAGGAACCCTGAGGAGGTCTCCAGATCGCCATTTCTACTGATCTCAGCCGAAAAAAAATGACCAGTCCAAAAAATTGGCCCAGGGATGTTCAAAAGAGCTGGAGTGTAAGAGTTAAGACAAAAGAGTTACAGATATAGACAGAGATAATGGAGTTATATTACACGGCTCATTTACAGCTCACTCATATGACTCATGTGTGCCTTATTTTTTTTCAATGAAAGTGAAACTAGGGTATTTTTAAACTAGGTTATAACGTTTTGACAATTTCAAACCGTACTTGTTGTTTCTCTTCAATCTGTCTAAAGTGCTCTTCCAGCCCTACAATTTTTTAAAGAATACTTAAGACAACACTTAGAGAAAATCTGATTTGCACTCGGAGTCGCAGTTCGAAGTGTCAAGAGCCGAGTGTATCGAGAGGAGAGTATTTCGCAGGAGTTATTGAGAAAAAGAAAAGGAATGACACATACTTTGTCTCGTAGGATTTTTTTTTTCTTCAAACAGCTTGTTTTTTCTCGGCACGACTCCGAGAGCAGTCTATCTGTTTATACAATCGAGTAAAACAAATTCTGATAAGAATGTGCCTTCTTGTCGCACAGAGTCATGCTTTTAATCAATTCTCTTCACTTGAGGAAGCACAGAGAGTTCATAGAAGGTCTGCTGTCATATTGAGACGGACTGTTGCTAAGTCGTTTCCAATTAGCCTCGGCTTTAGCCGTCGGATCTACAGATACCGACTTCAGGCATTGCGCTAAGCTGGTCATCAAAAATGTGCAGCTTTTACTCTTTAAAGGGGTGTTTTGGAGATAATGTCACTGCAATGCTAATGTGGCGGGGGATGACTGCAAATAAATTCCATTCTTTTTGTTTGTTTGTTTTATCTAAATGAGAAAAAAAATACAATATGGTGCTGAAATTTATGTTTTGTTTTGCTTAAAAGCAGTGTTGAGCAGTAACGTGTTACTAGTAATGCATTACGGTAAGACAGTTACATTTGACAGTAACTAATACTCTAACGCATTACTTTTTAAATAAAGTAACTCCGTTACCGTTACCATATGGTGCGTTTGTCCATTACTTTTTTAAATGAATTCATTTTGGCAGAAGTGTAGCCTACAGACTAACCTGTTTACAGCAGCGACGCATTGTAGGATTGGTGGATACCAACCTGTAAACACGAAGACGCCGCACTGTGGCTTTGTTACCGTCTATTCATGTATGTGCGGCAGTAATGGCGAGTCAAGGCGAGAGCAAGACGAGTTTCACAAAGTGGAAATATGCTCATTATTTCTTTAAAAAAGGAACTAAAAAGTTACTTTCAACAGTAATGTGTTACTTTTTGGTGTAAGTAATCAACAAAGTAATTGAGTTACTTTTTGAATGAAGTAACTAGTAACTGTAACTAGTTACTATTTCTTAGTAACTAGCACAACACTGCTTAAATGTACAAAAAGAGAAAGAAATATATCAAGGACTATTCATATTCACTACATGTATAATTGTGCATGTAACCAATTTGAATATGAATTTGAATTTGAATTGAATTTGGAGCCTGTGGTGTGTCTCAGTCAGCTCCCTATGAAGTCAATCAGTATCTTATGTATATAATTTCAGGCATTGATGTGGACTGTGGTTCACTACAAATTGGGACAATGATGACTTGATTTTCATTGAATTTTTTGAATTCCAAATTTTTTATTTTTGAATCAGTCACTACACAAAATCCTCCCCCCGGTCCAAAGACATGCATGGTAGGTTGATTGGCATCTCTGGAAAATTGTCTGTAGTGTGTGAGTGTGTGAGTGAATGAGAGTGTGTGTGCCCTGCGATGGGGTGTATGTGAGTATGTATATAGAATACATATAGAATGAATGATTGAAGGTATATATATATATATATATATATATATATATATATATATATATATATATATATATATATGTTAGCTTAATCATACACATTCCTTTCATGGTACTTCAAGCAGGAATCGTAGACTAGCTATTTTTATTTTTTTTAAATCTGTATATTGTTAAACACTTGGAAACCATTAAACTCAAAAATCATTGCATTTTCTACCAGATCCTTCTTCTTCTTCTTCTTCTTCTTCTTCTTCTTCTTCTTCTTCTTCTTCTTCTTCCTCTTCTTCTTCCCTAATGCTACAAAGACCATTGACACCCCCAGGAAATCGGCCATTATTAAATTTTATGGCCATTATAGCAGGAGTATATATACAGTATATAAGTATATATAAGTCCCCAGACCATTTATAACCTCACAATTTATAAATGCAACTCACCACACAAGGTCTGGCGAGAATTTGAAAAGCTACAACAGTAAAGATTACATTTAGCTTGTCTCACTCTGTCTGTTGGACTTGTTAGAATGACTGTGTTAACGGTGTGTAAATCACTGAGCGATAATCAAGCCTTTAACGTGTCCTTGTGAATCACAGTTATTGCCAGTGATGGACTCCGCTTCACAAATGTCCAAATATTTCACGTTAGTTTCTGAGATTTATTGTTATTGACCTACTTTTGTTTTTTGTTGGTGAAATATAAATGAAATCTTACAAGAAACTTTCTGACAGACGTATGTTGTTGGATTTAATCATTTATTAGTAGAAGACAGGTTGAGTAGAGGAGTTTCGTGGCAGCCTTTTTGTGCGGACGAAATCATCCGCAACTCAACTTCGCAAAGAGGAAAGAGCTGGTGGTGGATTTTAAGAAAGAGTGGACTTGTCCAATCCCAATCAGCTTCATGGGCACTGAGGTGGACATTGTGGCCAATTATAAGTATCTGTATGTCCACATAGAGAACAAACAGGAATGGAGCAAAACACTGATATAAGAAAGGTCAGAGTCGACTGTACAGTACTTCCTCAGGAGATTCAAGTTGTTTAATGTCTCAGAACCATGTTGCATAATGTTCTACTTCTCGGTGGTAGCCAACGTTATCTTTGTCCCTGTAGTGTGCTGAGGTAATAGGGTGAAGACCGATGCCAACAGACTCAACAAGCTTATTAGGAAATCAAGCTCTTTCATAGGAGTAGAGCTAGAGATCACGAAGGACAACCACAAAACGCCACAGGCTTTCTTTCCTGCCAGTGACCTTCAAACACTATAACTCCTCCCTTTTAGTAGGGAGAAGAGATGACGAAATTAATTATCTTTATTTACAATATTTAAAATATGTACATTAATATCCTACCATGTGCAAAATCACATTATATCATAGCATGTGCAATAGTATCTTAATTCTCAAGCACCTCTTTGTACATTTTGTTTTTGCAGGAGACATTTATTTTTCACTTATATGTATTTATATGTATATCTATCTATCTATCTATCTATCTATCTATCTATCTATCTATCTATCTATCTATCTATCTATCTATCTATCTATCTATCTATCTATCTGTCTTATTTTGATCTTATTTTTTATTCACCACTCATGAGCTAAAATAAACTACTGAAATCTAACTGAATGTAAGCATTCAATTCAGTTTTAAATAAAAAATAAAATAAATCCTCTAGTTAAAAATGAAGCACAGTCTCAAATGTATAACTCAGGGTAAAAAAAAAAAGCAACAATACACTTTACTTAAGATAATTAAGGAAATTTTGCTTAATGTAGAAGAAAGACTCACAAAAGACAAGTCGTCTGCCTCGCTTTCACATCACACACCGATTTCTTAGTTCCTGATGGTAAATTATTCTATATTTCAGCAGGAAATTTGAAGAAACTTTCGCTACAAACTGCTCTATCTCTCTTTCTTTCTATACCTCTCTCTCTCTCATTTACATTTACAGCATTTAGCAGACACCCTTATCCAGAGCGAGTTACATTTTTATCTCATTTTTATACAACTGAGCAATTGAGGGTTAAGGGCCTTGCTCAGGGGCCCAGCAGTGGCAGCTTGGTGGACTTATGAATCGACCTCACAACCTTCCGATTGGTAGCACAACAGCTTAACTCTCTCTCTCTCTCTCTCTCTCTCTCTCTCTCTCTCTCTCTCTCTCTCTCTCTCTCTCTCTCTCCAAAACCCTACTGTAGCTACATACAGTATACGAGATCAAGCCAAAGTCCAGAATGCGTATATATGAACAGCGACGCGTGAGCTAGACGCCATTGAGCGAGCATGTGTCCTGTGTGGCGGTCGCATTTAAAATGACTAAACTAGTAGAGCAACAAATCGGTATCGAATCTTGCCTCGAACATTTCTTCGCAAAAAACTGTCGAGATAATTCAGAAGGTTCGATGCAACGAGTGCAGCGCAAATAAAAGTGTGGCACAATCACTTCAAAGATGGTCAAGACACCTGAGAATGTTGAACATTTACAGGCTGCAATCAACAAAGATCTCTGACTGAAGGTGTGAGAACTAGAAGCTGATCTCGGGAACTAGAAGCTGATCTGAAGCTGAAGATGTCTGAGATTTTGACGTAGGATCTTGGAATGAAATGTTCCTAGGGGTCACAGATTAAACGAGGTCTCATTGTCCTACTGTATGTGTTATTTCCTGTATCTGGTATCTTCTTCAACAAATGTCTCATACTTTCTAGACACACCTCATATACATATGAATCAAGGCTTTGTAAACATGAATTTAAACCTGAATACCTTTTTAATATTAATAGGAATGTGTATGATGCTTCATAGCATTGTAACATTTTATGATAGCAATCATAGGCCATTATAAAAATATATAAAAAGGTCTTCATGGACACTGTAACTGCTTTTACTTCTACTTTGAAATACAGTGAAGGACAAACCGGTTTGAAACTGGGTCATAACCGTGGACCACAGATGAGGTGGGGATAAAACGATGTCCCCTGACGCAGCATTATGGGATGTATTTGTTCTTCTACTTCTCCTTGTCTAATATCCCTCAGGTATGTCCAATCCTTTTTATCCACAAGCTAAGAAGAGATCTCCCAAAGACCTTTTTCTTTCTTTCTTTTTTTTTTTTTGATGAACTGATGATTAACTGAAATACATGCCCTGATCTACAAGGTCAGTGTGGAAACCTTGGAGTCTAGTGAAATACAAAACGGTACACAAGAGAAATTCGTTTGTATTCCAAAGACCTCATTTCGGCACTGACCTTGAATTTTAGCTATAGCGTTACTCACACATTTGCAAACACAGCACTCTGAAAGTGATTAAACATTGTGTATTCGCATACATTTACATGGAAAATTATATTTCAAATGTTGGTGTGCTTTAATGTTGCATTCTAATTCTAATTATTAACTGATTTCTGATATGGACGGGTTTGAAGGAAATTCAAGAACGTTTGAATCGATTATGAGCCGCTTTCAACCGAATTGTTATCTTGTCATTTAGGGCTTGTTACTTTAATTAATTGTAAATGGAAATCATTTATTGTCGCATTTTGTTCATTAAATTAAATTAGCTGGTTGGTTTTAGCAGGTGCCGGTAATACATGTGCCAAAATGAAAAGCACTTAGAAACATTATACACAGTGTTGTGCTACAGTAGTTACTAAGAAATAGTAACTAGTTACAGTTACTAGTTACTTCATTCAGTAAGTAACTCAATTACTGTTGATTTCTTACACCAAAAAGTAACGCATTACTGTAAAAAGTAACTTTTTAGTTCCTTTTTTAAAGAAATAATGAGCATATTTCCACTTTGAGAAACTCGTCTTGCTCTCGCCTTGACTCGCCATTACTGCCGCACATACATGAATAGACGGTAACAAGGCCACAGTGCGGCGTCTTCGTGTTTACAGGTTGGTATCCACCAATCCTACAATGTGTCGCTGCTGTAAACAGGTTAGTCTGTAGGCTACACTTCAGCCAAAATGAATTCATTTAAAAAAGTAATGGACAAACGCACCATATGGTAACGGTAACAGAGTTACTTTATTTAAAAAGAGTATTAGTTGCGTTAGAGTATTAGTTACTGTCAAAAGTAACTTTACAACAGTAACGCGGTACTGCCTAACACTGATTATAATAATAATAATAATAATAATAATAATAATAATAATAATAATAAGGGGGGCACGGTGGATTAGTGGTTAGCACGTTCGCCTCACACCTCCAGGGTTGGGGGTTCGATTCCCGCCTCCGCCTTGTGTGTGTGGAGTTTGCATGTTCTCCCCGTGCCTCGGGGGTTTCCTCCGGGTACTCCGGTTTCCTCCCCCGGTCCAAAGACATGCATGGAAGGTTGATTGGTATCTCTGGAAAATTGTCCGTAGTGTGTGAGTGTATAAGTGGTAGAAACATGAATTGAATGAATAATAATAATAATAATAATAATAATAATAATAATAATAATAATAATAATAATAATCACTCACTCACTCATTTTCTACCGCTTTATCCGAACTACCTCGGGTCACGGGGATAATAATAATAATAATAATAATAAATATTTAATTGTATAGGAAATCTTTTTCCTCCTGAACAAAGTTTCCCTTATTGAGTGAAGAAGTGAAAAACCAGTGAGGGTTCATTTCAGCATGCTACTGTATACCCTTAAGTTGCACATGTGAGCTTCAAGTAAACTTGTCATGTACAGTATGTGAATAATGGGATTACATGTTACATATAAAACCACTGGAACATCTGGAAATGAATCATGTACAAAAACCAAAATAACCTTCAGTGACTAATAAGAATGAATAATCAACACATCACATGTTAAGCGTAAAAATTTAATTTGGTGACATGATAGTCAAAAATATGTGAAAAATGTGCCACGCGAAAGCAGCACACTCTCAACATGAAAGCAAACATTAGCATGACAAAAAGCACTTGTACGTTATACGTCATGCGATGAATATCGATTAAAAAAAAAATATAATATAAAATTTATACATGTGGCAGAAAAAAACAAGAAGAAGATGTCCGAGCTGTCGTGTGATGTCTATGTCAAGGTCCGCTCTCATAGGCTCCAGTGTAAGTAAGTGACAGGTCCAAGCACATAGATGATCTGAAATGACCTTAGAGCATTGGTACTGCTTGACCAGTTCCCTCTGTTGTACTGCTCACCACCAGGTGATCTAATAAAGCATCTTCATCTCAGCCATTTGTTGCAATGCTTCATTTCCCTTCATCTCTTCGATGCACAGCCATCCTGTAGCAGGCGCAGCATCTCACACTAGTCTTGACATTATCATCAATTAAATGCTAATCTCAGACAGAGCACATTATTGCTGGATGAGTAGTGTCAGTAATTACATGCCTAGCATCACCGAGACGGATTCTGGAGTAAGCATCTAAGAGCTGTAGCTGGAAGACGTGTATCCACTGAGAGGCAGAAGCAAGACCATCAGTAGTGTAATTAGCAAAAAGTAGAATTTAGCCTGAGAATTAGAAACTTTTTTTTTATTGTCTTTTTTCCTTGTTTGCTTGTCCTATTGTGCTTAGCTTTTGATTTGTTCTATTTTTCATGCGCATGCACGCACATATTTTCTCTGCAATTTTATTCTTTCTTTTGTGCTTTTTTCTATTTGTTCCTTCTGTGCATCTTTCCTTCTGTTTTATTTTCTCCTATAAAAAAAGAAACTGTATAAACTGCAGATTGTGGAAAAGAGAAAAGTGACCACTGTGTACAGTAGCTACAAGATCTGTGGACATTTGGAAAAATAAATAAATAAACAAACAAACAAACAAATAAATAAATAAATAAATATTTTAAATAAATAAATATTTTAAATAAATAAATAAATAAATAAATAAATAAATAAATAAATAAATAAATACTATTTATGTTTAATTTATTGTAATTAGTGTTTAATTACCACGATGTTTAAGAAAGGAATAAAAAACGTGTGGTTAACATGCTGGGTTGTTGATCGAAGGATCAGGGTTCAAGCCCCAGCACTGCCAAGCTGCCACTGTCGGGCCCTTGAGCAAGGCCCCCTAACCCTCACTGCTCAAGGGGTGCTGTACCATGGCTGACCCTGTGCTCTGACCCCAGTTGGGAGATGTAAAGAAAGAATTTCCCTGTGCTATAATGTAGATGTCTATTCTTTTTATTTTTAATTATTATTCATTATCCTACTACAATAGTGTTAGCTGATCAATTATGCTTGTGGTCACGTTTAGATGAAAAAGACCTTTGCTGTCGATTTCTCTGCAAATCAATTCCAATAATTCTCAAATCTCCCATGACTACAGCTTGTCAGAGAACAGAAAGGACAAGAGATGACTGTTCTCTATTGCTCAAAGGGCCACAGCATGAGCTTCGGTTTTCTTTAGCCGTTTTTTTTCCCCCTAAGCTGTGGCCATTTCCCTCGAGTCCTGTTTTCTTTTATATCAGCAAATCTTTGAAACGGACCATGTATTTTAAAGTCCCAAATGGGAGCCAATTATATACCGATTTCCAGCTTCTAATAAGCGTTTTAGCGGTAATGATGAAATTATTATAATAGCAGAAGTTAGGAGCGGCTTCAGTCCATCACAATGAGTCTATTAGGACTTTCGTCATTTCTCTTAAATGAAGCTGTTTGGGGCTGTAAATCAATTGATAAGTGGCAGAAGCAATGGAATGAATGCAAATCACCATATGCTGTTTTCCTTCCATTACATGGAGTAAAATGAGCATGTAAACACTCTGTTGGAGCTTCAGGCAGGATATATGAGACTGTATACGTCTTAGAGACAGACGCTGAGTTATTGCATTCTTAATAAGAGCGAAGAGAAAAGGAGGACCGAGGACACTCCATGTGGTTTGGTGGCATTTCAGCCAGAGAACAAAGTAACATGGCTTGACAAAAAAGTGTCAGAGAAATGGCTCTATTCATTGCCTTGACCTTTAGTGTCGTTTCGCTGTTCATTACCGTAGTATTGATTCGTGTTTCAAATCATTTCAGTTGCATAACAGTATGGATCATTTTTTTGCAAGGCTGAGACAGCATCTGCATTCTCGGAAAAAAGAGCCCTTTGTGTTGCCTTCTTGTTATTTATACATTTAATAAGATCTATCTGGTACTGAGAACATACTGTAGTATAGATCTAGATTTCTTTACTTATGAATGATCGTTAGAACGTAGGTATCGTTAAAGATCTAACGATTCGTTACTCGCAAACCTCCAGAAATCCTGAATCTACCATATGTTCAGAATCCAAGTAATTGTGAATGAGGCTCTTGGTCAATAATAACACAAAAGTAGTAAACAATTTGTCAGATATTAGCTCATACACGAGGGAAATCATACTCTTCCAATTTGTGTTGGCTTTGATTACAAAAAGAAATGGTGTCAGAATTACGCTCTGCAAATTGTTCCCTGTTGTTAAAACATCCAGTTCTCGTATTGTATCAAACTTTATTTCCTCTCTTGTGAATTACTTCATTTAATGGTAGCTTAAATCTTCACATTTAATAAACCCAGATTAGCTTCTAGTGGTTACCAGCCACACAACATATTTTTTAAGAAAGTCTTATTGTGTAGATCTCTCTTGTGCAATCAAAACAACTCTGACCCATTGAGGCATAGATTCGACAAGACCTCTGAAGGTATGTTGTAGTATCTGGCACCAAGACGTTAGCAGCAGATTCTTAAAGTTCTGCAAGTTGTAAGGTGAAGCCTCCACGGATCACGCTTGTTTTTGTACAGCACATCCCACAGATGTTTGATCGGACCGAGATCTGGGGAATTTTGAGGGTTACCTAACACCTTAAACACTCTGTCATGTTCCTCAAACCATTCCTGAACAGTTTTTCAATGTGCATCCTGCTGAAAGAAGCAAAAAAGGAATTTCTTTGCCAATGTAACATCCCCATTGCCACATACTGTATGCCCCCAATTTACCCAAGGTTTTCTTTTAAAATATTGCCCAGAGCATCAAACTGCCTCTGCTACTGTAGCTTGCCTTCTTCCCATAGTGCATCCTGATACTATTTCTTCCCCAGATTGAGTGACAAACCCATGATACTTCGGACCAGGCCAAATTCTTCTGATGCCCATTGTATGTCATTTTGGTGGTGTACAGACCAGTCTGCTGTGATGCAGCCCCAGACGCAATATGCCAAATAGCCAGCATTAACTTTTATCAGCAATTTGTGCTACTGTAGCTCTTTCAGGTTAGCCTTTACTCTCAATGTGCATCTATGGGCCTTTGTTGTTATTGAAACCTCATAGATTTATTTTTGACACATATATATTACAGCACAACTTTGGAGCAGAGAGGGTTAACGGTCATGCCCAAGGGCCCAACAGTGGCACCTTGGCAGTGCTAGTGCTTCAGCCCTGATCCACTGATCAACAAACCAGAGCCTTTAAAAGAACAACCCAGAGCATTAACTGCTTGAGACACCTATTGCTTGAATATGCACTATTGATAGGTACTAACCACTGCAGACTACGAACACCACACAAGATCTGTTTTGGAGATGCTCTAACCCAGTCATCTAGCCATCACAGTTTCTATAGACACTGAGGTCCATGTTCACTGCTTTGTACAAAAGATCAGCTTTTCCTCTTACCTTATGGATAAGATCTGTGAAGATATTACGTATTTTAACTGGCGTATGGTTCCTTTCACCTTAAAGAAAAAAACAAGAAGCTAATGTGGAAGCACTGGAGCAGCAAGAACTGATTGTGGTAATTAGAGTATCGTTTCTTAAAAGGCAAGCTGTCTGTTGTCACTGTTGATCTTGAGAACTTTTAGTCAGATAGCAGGGGTTGTAAAAAAAAAGTCATGTTCATGGCAGTTATTTTATGATCAACGTGCAGTTTTAGGCCGAATCAGTGGACGTACAAGTCGGTGTAAATGTTTCACAATAGTTGTTGTGTGTATTAGGGTTCTAAATTAATTTACAAATTACATAAATAAGTAGTCATTGATTCATTAAATGAACCATCTGTGCAGCTGTGCAGCTTCTGTAAGGTCTTCCATGTTGTCAAAAGGTCCATGCTAGATCTGAAGGAGTACTTTGCACAAGGTACAGTATCTACTGTACATTATAAACCTGGCAGATGTTTATTTGCTTATAACCAGTACTTAAAGAGCATCATATAGCATAATAAAACAGGGAGATAAAATCTTAATTTTGCGCACAATAATACACAATCATACACTCAGTAGGTAGCAAAAATGACCAGTTACTTATATTGGGCATTAAAAGATATGCTCGCAAAAAGTACTTCTCTTATAAACAAGTAAATGTTTCAATCCTAAAAAAATACCATAGTCAATAGCTAGATTATTGCAAAGCAGTTTATTACATAGTACCTAATGTATATCTTTATACACAATGATGTCAGTTATATGGGAAGTAATCAATCTACTTTTCCTACCCGGCTCAAAGTTGATTATTTTCCATTAACGGCGCATCACGATGTGTTGATTTATTTCTTGGTAATAAATGCTTAAGTCCAAGTTTCTTGTGACTTGAGTTATAACAGCTATATTCAGTCATTATTATATAAATGATTGTCATTTTTTCATTGATAAACATTTTTTTCAGATCATGCGCTCTAAATAATTGTAATTCTGGATGAAATCTTCAATCACATCATCTGTAGCTGTCAGGACTCAGCCCGGTTTTAGCCACGTGCATTTGTTTATGTTCCTCGTCACGTGTCTGCCCCGCCTTTGTCTGGTCCTCCCGCTTCCGCACACCTGTTTCCCATTGTGATTACCTTTTGTCTATTTAACTGTGCCACGTTGCCTTGTGCAGCGCGGAATCTACTGTGGTTTTGTCCTGTCTCTAGTCCGTGTTATGATTCGTGTCTTTTTGTTATTAAAACCTGTTTATTTTGCTATCCTGCATTTGGGTCCGTTTTATTCCCGCGTTCATGACAGAAGATTCCGACACACCAGGACCCAGCAGGATAGCTTTAGCCTGTACCGGCCAATTGGGAGGATTTTCTTTTTTCTTATTG
Source organism: Tachysurus fulvidraco (assembly GCF_022655615.1). Taxonomy (NCBI): domain Eukaryota; kingdom Metazoa; phylum Chordata; class Actinopteri; order Siluriformes; family Bagridae; genus Tachysurus; species Tachysurus fulvidraco. Next base: position 4,508,764 of record NC_062519.1, on the reverse strand, counting down.
GATTTGATATATTTTTTTTTCTCCCTGGACTTCGCGGTTTTGGTGACATCGGTCCGCATTTTTCCGGTGAGGGACGCCGCTCCGATTCTGGTTTCTCCGCGGAGGGCGCCGCCTCACTTCCTGCTTGCGGGCCATGTCCCCAGCCCGAGTTTTGTTTTGTTTTTTCGGTGTCTCGTGACACTGTGACCTTGTGCAGCGTGGAATCTACTGTGGTTTAGTCCTGTCTCTATTCCGTGTTATGTTTCGTGTCTTTTTGTTATTAAAACCTGCTTATTTTGCTATCCTGCATTTGGGTCCTTTTATTCCCGCGTTCATGACTATAGCTACGTATGTTGAGGATACTGGGGATCTATTGCATGCCTCACCTTTTGTACGTATATCAAGGTGCATGATGGTATAAGATGGTGTGAAAACTGTTTGGTAAACATATTATATGTCAAGGTCTTTTTAGCATACCGTATGTCTTTGCGTCTCCGTGTGAACCCATTGGCAACACCTTGGAAATGGAATCACACTGTAAGTAAATAAGAAATAAAACTTGCAAAATGTACTATGACTTTCTCTTTCTACTAAGGATGCAAGCGGAACAAGCTGAATCTTATTCAAAGAGACAGCGGGGCAGCCAGCCAGCAACACATTACAACCATCCAGTAAGGAGGGCATGGAAACAAATTTCTTATTTTTGGCTTTTTCTCAAATGAGTGATATGCTGGTTAAGGCACTTACATGATACTCAAATGTTAAAAAAATATATATAAATAAATAAATGATAAAATATACCGTTAAGTAAGAAATACACAAGGAGAAAGGAGGTCTGAGATGATATTAAAAATCTTTTTTTTTTTTTTTTTTAAATTGGAAATAAATCGAAAGTTTTAGAAATTTGTTAGAAAATGTTCAAAACATTGAAAACAAAAGAAATCAATATGGTGAACATTCTGCACCATTTGTAGGTGCTTATTAAAATCTATGCAAATTTATATACTGTATCTGTATATTGTAAAATATTTACAAGTTTTTGTAAAAAAAAAAAGCTCAGATTCGCCTCATGTCTATTCTTTTCTACTGAACTTGTGCCAGCTCATTATAGCAACAAAGGGACAAACCAAATAATAAGAAACTTTATCTTGTTAATCGTTGAATCAAACCTCTCAGACTTTTAGACCCTACGGTATGTGTGTGATTTCTGTTAAAACTATCATGTCTGCTGTATATAAGTGGCAACCTACTGTATACGTGTTCTTGAAAAACAATCCTTTAAAACTTTCAGATTTCGCACTGGTGAGAACAAATTATTTTGTTTCGTACTGTACATTCTTCGGACTAAAACGTATTTGTTTTACATTAAAAATAAAATGTTGTGTTTAAGTCCAAGAATTCTCTTTGAAACACTTAGTAGGTTATTTACTACTTTAACCAGTGCTGATTCACTTTAACCAGTGATGTCACACGCATGGTGTAGCGAGTGGTAGCCTAGTGGTTAAGGTTTTGGGATACCAATTGGAAGGTTGTGAGTTTGATCCCAGGTTGCCACCAAACTGCCAATGTTGGGCCCCTGAGCAAGGCCCTTAACCCTCAGTTATATACGAAAGGGATAATGTACAGTAAGGCGCTCTGGATAAGGGTTAGTAATAAAGAGTTTTCTTTATTTTCATGACTATGAAAATTGTAGATTTACACTGAAGGCATCAAAACTATGAATTAACATGTGTGGAATTATATACGTACATAACAAAAAGTGTGAAAGGACTGAACATATGTCATATTCTAGGTTCTTCAAAGTAGCCACCTTTTGCTCTGATTACTGCTTTGCACACTCTTGGCATTCTCTTGATGAGCTTCAAGAGGTCGTCACCTGAAATGGTCTTCCAACAGTCTTGAAGGAGTTCCCAGAGATGCTTAGCACTTGTTGGCCCTTTTGCCTTCAATCTGCGGTCCAGCTCACCCCAAACCGTCTCGATCAGGGTTCAGGTCCGGTGACTGTGTAGGCCAGGTCATCTGGTGCAGCACCCCATCACTCTCCTTCATGGTCAAATAGCCCTTACACAGCCTGGAGGTGTGTTTGGGGTCATTGTCCTGTTGAAAAGGTGGTGTGTCCAAACTTTTGGTCTGTACTGTACATGATTTTGTTAAAATATTGTTTAGCATTGATTAAACAATTTCATTGTTAAATTTGATTCTTTTTTTCCAGTTATTTAAATCGATTGTATAATAAAGATAAAAAAATCAAAAATAAAAATCCACAAATTTTAAAAGCAGATGATTCTTTTTTCTCAATTATCTTCTCTTCAAAAACGTATTGTCTTATCAGTAGTCAGCTGGTACAAAGGACGGCTATTTATTTCCATGCTATTTTTATCGTCAGTATTACGGAGGTAACGTTACAAGCTGCATTAATATCTGGGGTCCTGGTCAGTGCAGCTTGCTGTGTACTGATGAAACTTTCATATCAAGGTTAAAGTTGAATTAATGAATATTTATCTGAATTAATATTGAAAAGGAACACGAGATGTTTTCCATTCTAAAACGACGAAAACCGTGAATCGTGTTTCAAAGGAACATTTCAAGAATGCCATTCCTAAGATTTACTAATTGACTTACACTTGGGACAGGATTATGCAAAAATCACACATAGGCGAGATCATTAAAATGGAAATTCCGAATCTTCCTGGGTCCTTGGAGTGCGCTCAACATCATAGCGGTCACGTCGTATAATGCACTAATCCATCACATTCCTGATCAGTTGATTGGATTAGAAAAAGAATAGAATGATGATCTGTAGTTGTAATACACACACAAAAAAAAAAGTTCTATAAAAATTTGATGTGTTCATGTAGAGGGAAAGTATGGCTGCTACAGGACATATGTATGCTACAGCACTGTTGACTGTTTGAGTTCGATTGCTCTGTTGATTCATTCTCTCGGACAATCGTGCTGGCTGTAATTCAGATCCTAACCGTTAATCCATCCATCCAACCATCTATCCATTTTACTGTGTGTACCATTTATCCTACACAGGATCACAGGGAACCTGGATTCTCTCTCAGAGTTGTTTGTGGGACAAAGTGGGGGACACCCTGGACAGAATGTCAATCTGTCACATGGTACAATCTGACAATTTAGTGATGCCAATCAGCCTATAATATATGTCTTTGGACTGTGACAGGAAATCGGTAAACCCAGAGGAAATACTTGAAGCATAAAGAGAACAAGCAAATACAAAGGCCTTAATTTTTGATGCTTTTAACAAAGCACTGATACTGGACACTCCTTTCAGAAATGTTAAATAACTGAGAAGAAGGTCATGAGTACAGTAGGTCGTGAGTTTGAATCCTAGGGCCACCAAGCCTGCCACTTCTGGGCCCCCGAGCAAGGCCATTCACACCTCCAGGTGTTCACCTCCAGGTGTTTACCTCACACCTTTAGGTTTGGGGGTTTGATTCCCGCCTCCGCCTTGTGTGTGTGGAGTTTGCATGTTCTCCCCGTGCCTCGGGGGTTTCCTCCGGGTACTCCGGTTTCCTCCCCCGGTCCAAAGACATGCATGGTAGGTTGATTGGCATCTCTGGAAAATGTTCCGTAGTGTGTGTGTGTGTGTGAGTGAATGAGAGTGTGTGTGTGCCCTGTGATGGGTTAGCACTCCGTCCAGGGTGTATCCTGCCTCGATGCCCGATGACGTCTGAGATAGACACAGGCTCCCCGTGACCCGAGGTAGTTCGGATAAGCGGTAGAAAATGAATGAATGAATGATAAATGTTATAAATTCTAAATATTCTAAATGAGTTATGAGATAAAAAAAATAATAAGTTGCTCTGGATAAGTGTGTATACTGTAAACATATTATTGTTGTTGTTATTTGGAGTTTTCACCATCTAAGTGGAGCTGTTACTAAAGATCTGATAAGGTTTACACCTTAATATATGCTTGTAGTTAAAGCACTAAAGCTGCTGTTTGTTGAAAATGAATCAACAGCACTGTGGTGTAAGAAAAAAGTTAATCAAAAATCGTCTGTCACCTTCCAGCAACAGAGCTTTCCACTGTGAATCCCAATGTGCCAATACCAGCTCATGTTTCTGGTTTGTTTGTATTTCACTGAAAGCTTGTTGTGACTGTGACCGGAATCAGAACGAATCACTTGTGTCGAGATCGAGACAGAAAAGGTGCAGATTTGCTTCAGTGCAGATTTTTCCCACTCCATTATATGTGAGGATTTGAAAAAGCATCTTGTGGAGTACGGTAAAAATGAGGACAAATGTGCAGCGATAATTGCTCATTCTAGTGCAGGCAGAATTTATGTTTCAAACAAAGCCGCAATCATTTTTCATCAGGGTGGTTTCAAGCTCTGTGCATGCAAATGTCCAGAGTTTATCACCATCTGTGTGACGGAACAGAAGGGCAAAGCTCCAAAAGATGTTCGAGTGGTTCGTGTGAGGACAAACTTGAATTATAAATCGACTACATCCTTCATGTCGGGACGGTCGTCTGACATCCGATGCCAGATTAACCGCAAAAAACTTTTTTATTTGAAATTTCCATCAAGTTAATAATTTACTCAGGTGCTGGTTTACCCACAGAGAACAACATGTAATGCCTCTAGCACTCAGACTTAAAAGGAGCTGACATGCCGCCTTCTGCCATTTTTGACTCGGTCAGCTCTTCCACACCAGTCCTGTCACATTATGTGAGAGCGCACTGTCCACTGGCTCTGTACTTGAGAATCTCACTGGAAACAATAGGTCATCCATGTGTTCCTCACCAACAGCTCCCTCGGTGAACTGCTTTACGCCTGCTGCGGCTACAGTTTTCACATAAATCCCCTTAAAACTCAAGCAAGCTCAGAGGTATTTGGAAACATTTTCAATTTCAAAACGACATCAGATTTTCTACAAATTTTGAAAAAAAATCTAACAAAAAATTTCAATCGTTTAGTCTGCAGCAGTCACAACAATAAAGGAACTAGATCAGGGGTCGGCAACCTTAAACACTCGAAGAGCCATTTGGACCCGTTTCCCACAGAAAAAAAAACACAGGGAGCCACAAAACCATCTAATTTGACATCTAAAATGAAGATTTCTGCAAGCAAACAAAAATATTTTGAACAGTTTACTAAGTGAGGTGTCATATGGCTAAGTACAGACAAGAACACACACCCGGAGCAGTGGGCAACCATTTATGCTGTGGCATCCGGGGAGCAGTTGGGGGGTCCGGTGCCTTGCTCAAGGGCACCTCAGTCGTGGCCGGCCCAAGACTCGAACGCACAACCTTAGGATTACGAGTCAGACTCTCTAACCATTAGGCCACGACTTGCCCCTTAGTAACCTTAACCTTAAAAAAGATGCTGGGTTGAAGGTCACTTTCAAATAAAATTAAAATAAAATGTCCAATGTCTAATCGAGTCGTCTTTGTATTCATGACATCAAAATTTTATCTTGCCGGCTGCAGCAAACCAAACATGCGTCTGCTTCTGTGTGTCGGATTTCGCGAGTCGGCGGTTATGATGTGTATTTTAAGCGACAAACAAATTAAACACGGTTTATTTTAATGTTACAAGAGATTCATAATATTAGAATTACATTTTTTTTTTTAAAAAACTAACTCAACTAACTAACTAAAAAAATAAAATACATTTAAATTAAATATTTATTTTCCAAATCTACAGGGAGCCGCATCAGAGGGATGAAAGAGACACTTACTGCTGCGGAGCCGCGGGTTGCCGACCCCTGTGCTAGGGGAACTATACAGTACAATGTAGGGTTGGTTATTATTTTTGCCCCTGTGTCCACTTTTATATTAAAGGTTCCCCCAAAAGCACAAACCAACCATTTAGAGCTTTAGAGCTCTATTTTATACTTTTATTTTTTAAGACTGTATCGAGCCTAGAAGCAAATGCAAAATTAATAACGATAGCGATGAATATTTTACTATTATAGGAAACCGCTCTGAGCTTTAGGTTTAGTATTTCATGTATCGAGCTTCATCTGGAACAGTATTGTGTAGCTGTGAAATGGACATTTGAGGCAGTATGAAAGCAGAGCACAGTGTCTCAGACTGTATCTTGCTGCATTACTTCACCACTCGCACGTGTCTTAACACGTTGCCCGATTCCGAAGTCGCAGTGAAATTAAAGAGGTTTGCCTTGCACTCAAGCGTGTCCTTAATTACTTTTCCACCCTGTTGGATGCTAAAAACATGCTAGTTTAAATTTCCATGGAATATTTCCTTAACATTTTAAAAATAATGGCATTTCAATTTGGTCAAAGGACAAATACTCGGCTCAACTGTAGACGCCACTACACCAGGCAGCTTTTACAGCTTTAATACTCTATGGGTTTCCTGTGTCGATTTTAATGAGCTATTGCCAGGGGAGAAAAAGAAGTTGTGCTTCCTATCATTCCTACCCTATCCAGTCTTTAGCTGGCGTTTTGCTATTTCTTATCGATTGTTAGATTGTGCTTATATATCACATGCATGCACATGAGACTTGGTTACTAGAGCCAGACATAAATCAGTGGGAACAGGATGTAGCTGGAGTTCGTTAAGGGAACACACTGAGCCTGGAGTCACCTCTGGTTCTAACTTTACTGTTTCAAATAAGCCTGGATATGATTCATGCTTAATGTTTGGTGTAACCGATATTATAACTAATACTGTCAACAGATTCTGGCTCATGCTGTAATAATATAAATATGTAACTGTTGGTAAATTGCAGTTGTAGGAAAGGAATGGAAATGAACAGGAATGTTAACATATTATATAATATTATTATGTTTGCCTCGAAAAATCTAAGGTTGGGGGTTTGAGTGCCGTGTTCTCTCTGTGTGTGTGTGTGTGTGTGTGTGTGTGTGTGTGTGTGTGTGTGTGTGTGTGTGTGTGTGTGTGTGTGTGAGTGAGTGTGTGTATGTTTGTGTATGTGCGTGTGTGTTTGTGTGTATGTATGTTTGTGTGTGTGTGTCACACAGTGTGTGTGTGTGTGTGTGTGTGTGTGTGTGTGTGTGTGTGTGTGTGTGTGTCTGAGTGCATGTGTGTGTGTGTGAGTGCATGTGTCTGAGTGCATGTGTGTGTGTGTGTTTGTGTGTGTGTGTGTCTGAGTGCATGTGTGTGTGTGTGTGTGTGTGTGTGTGTGTGTCTGAGAGCATGTGTGTGTGTGTGAGTGCATGTGTCTGAGTGCATGTGTGTGTGTGTGTGTGTGTGTTTGTGTGTGTGTGTGTGTGTGTGCACATAAATGCTAAACTGCATTGCTATGGACCTGTAATATGTAATATCAATAAAGTTCTTCTTTCTTTCTTTCTTTCTTTCTTTCTTTCTTTCTTTCTTTCTTTCTTTCTTTCTTTCTTTCTATCTATCTATCTATCTATCTATCTATCTATCTATCTATCTATCTATCTATCTATCTATCTATCTATCTATCTATCTATCTATCTATCTGTCTGTCTGTCTGTCTGTCTGTCTGTCTGTCTGTCTGTCTGTCCATAATGCACCCCGAGTCTTCTGCGAAAGGGTCCAGGTTCCTCGTGACCATATGTACAGTAGGATAAGCACTAGAGAAAATTGATTGATGGATGGATGTCTGGTTGGCTGGTTGGTAGGATAGATAGATAGATAGATAGATAGACAGATAGATAGATAGATAGATAGATAGATAGATAGATAGATAGATAGATAGATAGATAGATAGATAGATAGATAGATAGATAGATTTTCAGTAAAGCAATCTAACTATCCACATCCCATTGTTACTAATACATTTATTTACTATATTAACATACCGGCACCAGTGGCCTGTAAATGATTTATTTACTCGATTAGAATTTTTTTTTTTAAAAAATGCTCAAATTTCTGCGTACTCAGAATCTGATCAAAGCAAGCTTCATCTCTGTACTTGGTAATAAATGGCTGAAAATGAACTGTTTTGAGGCTGTGCTTCACTCAATCAATATAACTCGCTATGACAGCTCTTCTTATCGCTCTCCAAACGTGATTAGATTCCCTGTCTTATCAGGGTGCATGAAGAGGCTTTGCCAAACTTGTTTCCAGGCATACGTTTGAAGTCAAATAATTTGAAAAAGTAACAAAAGAAGCCCCTGCTGATAAGTGCATCAACTCAAATTTATTTCATTATTTTTTTTTTTTTTCCGGTGATGTTTTGGGAGAAAGATGTTACGTTTTATGTTTAAAGCTGGATATTACAAATCACATGATGCAAAGTGACTGAATAGTTTAATACACAAATATTTGACTAAATAGTTTAATACACAAATACGTTGTGCTGATGGATATTGTCATCATTATTAAAAGGTATGCCACAGGTATCCATCCTGGGTCCATACTGGGTCCATAATTAAAGATGACTGTCAGGAGTTACTTGGACACATCCTTGCTAGACCACCGGGGGGGCTGGCAAGTGGTTTATTCATCACTCACTGTTAATCCGATCTGGGCATTGCCAAGACCTTTTCATATTATTTTTTCCACTTTCTCACCTGTTCCTTTTTTACCCATGATACACTGCTTTATATAAGTCTGTGACATAAGTCCCTGACATGATCAGTCATTGAATGAAATGGGTAAATGTATCTCAACGTGACGTTATGTGTGAGCCGAACACAGAGCCATTCAGGTTTTTATATATGGTTGTGTTCCGTTCAAGTTTCCAGGCTCTAGTCATGTTTTGCTTTGCTATGTTTTATGTAAGTTATGTTAGTCTTCATTTATGTTAACAAACGTAGTGCAAGCACCGAATCTCTACGGTTGGGACTAATCTGCTAAGTGCAGATGATTGACGTTGCCATGAAGATCCGGGTTATGATCCCCGTTTCCGGGGGCATCCAATGGACGTTGTAATACACTATGTAAGGGATAACAGCTCTTTTGGTATGTAATTAGAAAATAACCAACATATAGCCTGATAGATAATATAAACTGATATACTATTAGCACCTCCAAGCTGATTGTTTTTTGTAACACTTTGCTTTTTTGCAGTTTGTCCTGTTACAGTAAAGTATAAATTACTTAATTTCAAAGATTTTTCCAAAAGTTTAGGAAAACAATCATGTGACAATAGAGTTACAGCTTTATCACTGACTGATTCAGGACTGACACTGGAGACTCATTCCACAAATATAAAAAATCAATGGCATATTTTTATTTGTTTAATTAATCAATGCATTATTTATAGGTTTAGTTCATTTGGTGTATCTGGCGCACCTATGAATTAGCTGTTACTATAGAAACAATATGAAACTTCCATGAAATATTTTTGTTTCATTTTATTCATTCATTCATTCCTTTTCTACCGCTTATCCGAACTTCTCGGGTCACGGGGAGCCTGTGCCTATCTCAGGCATCATCGGGCATCAAGGCAGTATACACCCTGGACGGAGTGCCAACCCATCACAGGGCACACACACACTCTCATTCACTCACACACTACGGACAATTTTCCAGAGATGCCAATCAACCTACCATGCATGTCTTTGGACCGGAGGAGGAAACCGGAGTACCCGGAGGAAACCCCCGAGGCACGGGGAGAACATGTAAACTCCACACACACAAGGTGGTGGCGGGAATCGAACCCCCAACCCTGGAGGTGTGAGGCGAACGTGCTAACCACTAAGCCACCGTGTTCCCTGTTTCATTTTATTTCAAATTCAATTAACTCCTTGAGGATGTGATTTCTAACAAAAATACAATTCAACCAATACAGACCATCTGCCCAATTTTAAAAAAAGTGGTATAGTTTATTAGATAAACCTTTCTGCTGCTCTGTAAAAATCGCACAATCGTTTCATCTGAAAAGGAAACGTTCTCCGACCTTTCAGTAAGATCTTTGTAACCTCTCTCTTTGTCACCATCGCTAGTCCTCCACTCTTGTAAAGATGAGCAACACATCCAGATATTTTCTATTCTGTGTAACTTTTCTGAAAGTGCTTCGTCATGTAATTTTCTGGTATCATCATCCAGGCGGGACAGTAACATCATCACAATTACAAGCAAGGCCCAACAATGCATGCGCTTCCTGCGACAGCTTCATAAATTTACTCTGTCACAGGCTCTGCTGGCTCGAGTCCATGCGGCCATAATAGAATCAGTCATCACGTCGTCTGTTTCCTTCTGCACAAACAGCGCATGATCGCACTCTAAACAGAAATTCAGTGTTGTGCTGAAGGTCTTCTGGTCATCCAGATGGAGTAAAAGCTCATGGCTGAACTCCTTACCTCAAGATCATTTTCTCCTTCAGTGCTTCATCTCGTAGCGAAGCCTAGCAGCCAGTTGTGCTAGCAGTATGCACATTGTATCGTGTTTATGAACAACTAGAAGATAAACTGTTGTACCAAATGACACATGGCTATAAGTTCTAACCTAAAACATACTTTACAACATGATTACACTATAAACAGAAATTTAATTATGGGCTGGTCATCCAGATGGAATAAGAACTTATGGCTCTACTCCTTACCTCAATAACATTTTCTCTTTCGATGCTTCATCTCTTAGGGAAGACCGGCAGCTACCGAAAGAATAATGGTTGCTCCAAATGACGCATATCATTAAAGTTTCAATTTCAAACTCCATAAACATAGCAACTCAGTGACGACCCTGTCCGTGACGTAATTGTAGGGTAGATTCATGACATACAGTACACAGCTTACTTATTTTCCAGAGGGATCAAGGGGGGTGAATACTTATGCTAGATGCAAGATGCTATGTTTTTGCCTAACAGAAGGTTGCTGTTTGGTCAAACCTAATATGATATCATTGTAAAACTGTGTGTTTAACTAACAAGCAATTACTAAAGCTTGTTTAATATCCGTTCAGCAAAGCGGAACTTTTCTGTGGTTCTGTGGCTTATTTTTTTTTACATAAGCAACGGGTTGGAAACATCGCAGCAGTGTATTTTGTACACACTCCTAGCAGCATGCCACTTCTGGCAAAAAAAAAAAGGCTTGAAGCGTGAAATTGTGCTTTGTATGTGAGTGTGTGTGCATCTGGTTTAAAACCTGCATTAATGTTAACATCATATTCGGGCAACAAAGCATAAAACGATCAACATTTTTTATTATTTTTTTTTAAACTCCAGCCTCCTCAATTGTGTTAAAAAACAGCATTGAAGTTGTGTTTTTCTAGCAACCAGAAATGTCACATTCATGCAGTCTTTTTTGGAAAATTGTGACTCTCTACCTCAAGAAAGGTCACATGTCTTGACATTTCACAACATTTAATGTGACTATAAATGCGTAGCAAAAGTGATGTGTCTTTGTGCCATGTATAGCAATTGAATCATATGGAAATTGTGGTAAAATAAGAGAAATCAAAGCTTAAGGGGATGTTTTGATCATAAAATAATCAACTTCAGGGTTCGTCTTTCATTTTTTTCTCACTCAGCATCAGGACCAGTAACCCCACCTCTTTTCTGCTACATAAGCAAAAGTGTTGAGTGTATGAAGTGTCCAATATTTCAGACTTGATCATCAATGGATCCCTAACATCTAGTCATGTACCAAGTACCTTCAAGAGATCACGGGTTATTCCCACCCTGAATAATCTGGATCCTTTACATCAGCAGCTACACACCCTTATCACTTTTCTCTTTGCTTTCTAAAATTCCCCCAAGATTCCAAGAACCAGTCTGGCTTCAAAGTGGCATGCTCCATAAAGACTGCCCTTTTGGCTGTCATTGAAAAACTACATGCTGCTAGATCAGGCAAGCTCTCATCTGTCCTCATCCTACTTGCCCTTTCGGCAGCATTTGACACAGTCAACTACAAGACCATCATGTCCACCCTCAGGAATCTTGAAAATCATGGAGCAGCATGGGAATGGTTTGCTTTCTACCTGAAAGGTCACTCGTATCAGGTAACATTGATCGGATCGACATACTGTATGCTCCACAAAGACTTTCCTTGGTGTCCCACAAGGCTCAGTACTTGGTCCTCTTCTTTTCCTCTTCTACACGCTCTCTCTTGGTGGAGTTGCACAAGTTCTCTTAACCCTCTATGCTAATGATGCTCAACTTATGTTCTCCTTCTCTGTCTCAGATACCTCGACTTCTGCTCGGATCTCAGCACGTCTGGCGGACATATCATCGTTGAAGGCGGCTCACCAGCTGAAACTCAATCCCAGCAAAACCAAACTGCCAGTCATCCAAGATGATTTATACTCAAGGTCAGGATCTTGTGATCCATCCACAACTCTGTCATGACCTTCGGCCACTGCTTGCAGTACTGGATTAACCATAAACTATCGGCGGTCTTTAAATGTCCATAAACCCGACTGAAATGTCCTTGAAGATTCTATAGTCTTGATTCTTAATTCAGAGTTTAGTTCAGTTAGAAGTTCCAAACAAATTGAGCCCCAGAAAGTTACTTAATTCAGTTTGCTAATCATGTTTGTCTTCTGATCTCATATTAAGAACAAGTCCTACACAATAACACCCAGCATTTTTAAACTGAGGTCAAATTCACTGTTTAAAATGTGCAAATGCAAAATGTTTTACCAGTTTAAGTTTAACTAGTAGGGGGGCACGGTGGCTTAGTGGTTAGCACGCTTGCCTCACACCTCCAGGGTTGGGGGTTTGATTCCCACCTCCGCCTTGTGTGTGTGGAGTTTGCATGTTTTCCCCATGCCTCGGGGGTTTCCTCCGGGTATTCCGGTTTCCTCCCCCGGTCCAAAGACATGCATGGTAGGTTGATTGGCATCTCTGGAAAATTGTCCGTAGTGTGTGATTGCGTGAGTGAATGAGAGTGTGTGTGTGCCCTGTGATGGGTTGGCACTGCATCCAGGGTGTATCCTGCCTCGATGCCCGATGACGCCGGCTCCCCGTGACCCGAGAAGTTCGGATAAGCGGTAGAAAATGAGTGAGAGAGAGAAGTTTAACTAGTTTGAAAAAATATCCATCAGTTTAATACTACTTAAGTATGACCAACGACTTTTCCTTTAATTACGTGAGATGATCATTTAGCCAGTCAACAATAAACAGCACTGCACTAAGAATAGAATTAGCTGATCTAGGAGGAGGAGGAGCTTTTTACAATCTAACTGCTCAAGATGTAATTAGACATTAAATTCAACATTATAATATAATAAATAGGTCTGAAAAAAAGGAAATGACAACAAAAGAGTGATGCACACACACTTATTGTGCTTGATAAACTTGCATTTTAATTCATTCAACGTTAATGTATCACAGAAGCTCAGAATCCTGGGATATCATGTTTGAGCTTTCCCACTGTTCTTCATAATCATTTTGACACTGTACATTTTTAAATCTTGGCTTAAACTTCTTCTTATTTGCATATTTGCCCCATCAACAACCACGATTCGATAAATACAGCATGTGATAACGGGCCGTCTCGCACTTTCGCAAAACTGACCTTCATCTCACTTAGAGTGTACAGCAGCTGCGTCCTAAATGACATCTAAGGTGACATTTGTTCAGTCATTTCCTTAAATACTCAGTTATTTCTGACTCCTCGATCTAGACGTTTCTGACCATAACTGTAAAAATAAAACTCTCCTCTTTGCGCCAATTCGTGTGTTTTCCATCACCATTTGACATTTTTATATTTTTCTTCCTTTGACTCTGAAATACTATTTGCACAGCACAGGATATGAGGTTTTCATGTGCCCTTCGCTGTGCTAGAATATTTCCAGACCAGATTCAAAACATTTGCATGTCTATATTTAGTCAATCAAGCAACCCATGGTTAGAAGTCATCTTTATGAATCTGCTTAGTGAATCACTTGGATTTAAAAAGTTCTTACAGTATGTGATGCTCAAATTATTCATTTCCTAAATTCAATTCTTAAATTATTCATTTTTTTAAAAAAATTCAGGAGCCACATTCAGACTAGCAAGAAATCAAAAGGAGGTGTTAATAATTTTTTTTAAAGACTTTTACATCCTTATTCAGGGCATCATAGCATTTTTTTTTTTTTTGCACTAAAAACAAGTCTAAAACCTACAAATGCTCGAAAATCCTAAACGAATTGCGTCAATTCCTGTTGGTGGTAGACGCTTAAATACAAACTTTACACAAATTTTGTTAAACATACTCAAAACATTTGTTTTCCTCTCAGTGCTTTTCTGAACAGATTCTAATATAAAGTTTAAGGAGATGTTTCCTCCAATCTGGAAACCTTTACATACCGGTAGGAGTTCATATTTATACGTAAAAATCAACAGGACTGGACTTTCTTTATCTTCAGGTTCTTCTTACACTCAGAACCTCGGAGCTTAGGATAAATTTCATCAGGATTACCTAACTGTAAATTACCCAATCCAACACATCAATGATGTCTGATCCTAAGTCTGTCGGAGTTGATATCTGATGTGCAAATGTGGAAAAATTTTTTTTTCAAAATCTGATGTACCTGAATTGAGAGAAAAAGAAATAAATTACTATGGCTCGAATAGCTTGAATTATTAATATTTGTATTTGTATCTGAGATGAAGAAATACTCCTTCAAAAAGTAAAGTAAAATCCTTAAGATGTAATATGAATTATTGAATATACAATGAATAAGTCTGAAATATTTAACAGTGATGCTAAAATATTAAAGCAATAATAAAATAATAATAAAACTCTTCCTCTAAATATTTTACAAAATAAACTACAATCATTAATCAACCTGATAGTCATTCCTGACCTATTCTGGCCCTCATTTATCCTGACAGTGGAATGGTTTTAAATGTCATTGTTTATATACTGTATAATATATACAATAATGTTTTCGTGTCATCAAAAAAGGACTAAACAAATCTACATACAAAAAACGAAGAATGTGATCAAATCGAACGAGAAAATATAACAGAAGAAAAAAAAATCACATGCAAAAAGAATCATATTGCAAGAAATATGAAATCACATGAAAAAAGTGAGTCATGTGTTAAAATCCATGTAAGAACAAATGAAGCATGCTATAAAATCGTGGAGATGCAATTGAAGCGTGTGATAGAATCAAAAGACAACAAATAAAACGTGAACGAAACAATCGAGTCGTGTGGTAGAACCATGTGACAGCAACCGAAGCATGCGATGAAATCATGCGAATGCAAATAGAGCAGGTGAAGAAATCACAGGAGAATAAAACAAAACAGGAAAGATCACATGGAAATAGATAGATAGATAGATAGATAGATAGATAGATAGATAGATAGATAGATAGATAGATAGATAGATAGATAGATAGATAGATAGATAGATAGATAAAAATCATGATTCAGCAAATGAAGCATGTGTGAATAGAAATGAAGCATTTGATGAAATTAAGTAAATGTCAATGAACCGGGTGATGAAATCATGTGGGAATAAAAAACAAATATGCAAAACATAAAATAATTGTGGTGACCTGAAAACGAATGTTTACAAACATCCTGTTTAATATATAAATTACAAGAGAAATTAAAAAAAAAAATTTGATTTCTGTTTATTTTCTTTTTTTTTCCTTTGAAACAGCACCAGAATCTAACACAATAATTTCCTACAAATATTTTAAAACCAAATCCTGTCGTATAAATCCTGAGCTTGATCAATACAGGTATTTCCAAACAATCGAACGTTCATTGGCAATATTTTTGCATGGAAGTGTTATTCCACTTTCACTATTTAAACTCAAGAAAAAGGATGTTTCTGTGTTTAAATAGTGAAAGTGGAATAACACTACAGAAATAACTTTTCTGAAGATCATGGGAAGAAGAAAAATTCTCTCATTCATTTATTCATCATTTTCTTTCCAGTGTGACTGATGAATCGACTGATGAGGTCACTCTGATTTTAAAAACCTGTTATAAATATTATAAATTGCAAACAAATTATTCATGACAAACCTGTTAATGAAGAAATAAATCATTAAAGTGTCGCAATGTCATCATGCCGTTAACATGGATGCTAGTTAACGGCATTCTGTTCGTTTGCTGCGATTCAACTAAAAAAATAGACTGAACATTACATTAACCTGGATATTTAGAGATGATTAAATGAGCATATTGAAAAATACTGAGAGTTTAACTGACATTTTAATGATGTAATTTTCTTGATGCATTTTACTAAGCGTAAAGACAAGCTATCTTACGATAGCGATTAGTCGGCCAGTTTGATATTTGGAACATTGACTAGAGAAAATTTTCAAAAATCATTTTTTTTACTTTTTGTTTTGTTTATCATTTTCTGTACTTTATGTGCAAGCAATTACTACAGGAGTTTTTTTTTAATTTAATTATTGCATTTTTTTTATTTTTTATTTTTTTTCTTCTCCCGTCTAAAAAAGAAAACATCTTAGATTTGGTCAGATGGGCCATTAGTTATTTAGCATTCATTCAGTGCATTGTACATAGTAAAATAACATGGTGCCAAAACTTTAATTAGTTTATTTATGTATTTATTTATTTATTTGTTTGTTTGTTTGTTTGTTTGTTTATCGAATAATGATGGATATAGAACTCGATTAACAAAATGAATAGAATAAAATTCTCAGTAGTGGACTTGAAGGATTGAAGCTTGTTTAAAATTTGAATGATTTATTTGAAACAATTCCATAAATGTTTAATGTACAACTCATTACTCTTCATACACGTTATAAGTGCTTATTGCATTTCCTTTGATTTCCATTGCATTGAATTTGTAATGAAGGCCACATATTAGCTTTGCCCAGCTTTTCTCCCAGGAGAAGTCTCGGTGAGTGATTCTTATGAAATTCCTCTGTAACCGTGACAACCTTGATTTAAATTTTTGAATTTGACTTTATGTGTATTGATCCATGAACGATACTTTATTCAAATACTGTTTGAATAAAGTCTCCATTTAAAGCCTTGAAGGGGAAATAATAATCCAATTTTAATATAAAATAATAGGAAAGTATAAATACAAAGACAGAAATGTTTCTAAAATAAATTCAAATAAATGAAATTAAATAAATTACCAAATTCGTGAATATTTAATAATGTAATTATTGTAATAATAATAATAATAATAATAATAATAATAATAATAATAATAATAATAATAATAATTATTATTATTATTATTATTATTATTATTATTGTTATTATTATTATTATTATTATTATTATTATTATTATTATTATTATTATTATTATTGTTGTTGTTGTTGTTGTTATTGTTATTGATAATAATAACAATAATAACAATAACAATAATAATAATAATAATAATAATAATAATAATAATAATAATAATAATAATAATAATAGTTCCTGTCTAATTTAGGATCATTAAAGTTAAATAATGGTTTAAATAACGCTAAACAAGTAAATTATATTTAAACAATTATACATATATTTATTTTTCTATTATAAAAAACAATATTTGTAGTTATATATGTTTATATTCAGTATAAATGATAATTAAAACATTTATTTTTTCATTTTTTTATTTAAAAATTAATTTATCAAAAAGGATAAATGACAATCATTCATCTCAATGATGCAGTTTGCAGTTTTTTTTCCTTGTTTCTCCATAAAACCTGCCGATTATGAATATTTTTCAGCCTCAGTCCAACACTGAAGTGACCTATGCACAGAGTATGAGAGACTTGAACAGAAAATCAATAGGTTTTCCACGATCGACTCGTGACTGAATGCACACACCAGTCTCCTCACAGAGCTTATGCCTGATTGTCCTTTGAGCGTGTCACGCACTTAGTGCTCTGATATGATCTCTGACCCTGTATCTCTGCCTCACATGCTCTCGGATTTGTCCGGATTTCCTTCTCAACCTCGGATCGGATCGGATTTAAATTAGTACAGCTGGCCACACTTCCTGAGCTACATCCTTCAAACATACTCGCTTTGATCAGGACATGAGAGGAAGCATGAAAGCCATCGCTTCTGAATGTTTAAAGCTGCCGAAGACAATTTAAACTCCCTTTTCTTATTTCAGCTCAGCATCATTTAACCCTTGTATGTTGTTTGTATTTTTGTTATTCAACACAATCAAAAATGTTAGGTTAAAATACTCTACAGATGTTTCCTTCATCCCATTTATTCATTCATTCATTTTCTACAGCTTATCTGAACTTCTCGGGTCATCGGGCATTCTCAGGCGTCATGGCAGGATACACACACACAGGGCACACACACACACTCGCATTCACTTACACACTCACACACTCACACACACTACAAACAATTTTCCAGAGATGCCAATCAACCTACCATGCATGTCTTTGGACCGGGGGAGGAAACCGGAGTACCCGGAGGAAACCCCCGAGGCACGGGGAGAACATGCAAACTCCACACACACAAGGCGGAGGCATGAATCGAACCCCCAACCCTGAAGGTGTGAGACAAGCGTGCTAACCACTAAGCCACCGTGCCCCCAACTTCATCCCAATTACAAGCAATATAAACAGCATATATTATATTATACCTTATAATACAATACCTTTATTACATCACATTTTTTAATTAAAGTGATGCTCGTTTTTTGTTGTCTTTTAATAAAATGTAATAAAAAAAGAACATTTAATCATAATATGGATAATGTCCTTTCTACAGTCAGATGCAGTCTGACAATTGATTAGAAGGTTGTTGTCTGTTGTCATCAAAGACCACATGGATTTGGCATCTTCTCCTTTCAAATTATCCAAATCTCCATGAAACCGGAGCTGGTACAATCTCTAGATGCCTCGGGATGGGTAGAAGAAGAGAAGCAAGAAAAGAAGAATTAGCATAGCTGATGTTTATAATATTAACCAGCACTAGATGATAATGTGTGTTTGATCAGAGCACACGTTTATGGGATGTGTTATGTGTTTGCACATGTATACTTTTTTGTAGAGCTTTCCATCATACTGTACAAGGACCATCATACCAAAACAAGGACATTATTACACCATAAACCTGGGATTACATTTGCCAGACATATATCATAGGTACACATTTAGGAGATAAATAGATCCTTGATGTTTATTCTGGTCTTGTGTTTCCAGTGAAGATTTGTTTTCTCATGACTATATATGTAGAATTTCTGCTCATCCACCAGCTGTTCCTGCACAGACGAGCTTTACATAGCAATAATAAGCAGTAAAAAAGGATTTGCAGAAGTGTTAGCAGGATACATGGGAAAATCATTACATTTGTAAAAATTACGAACATGTAACACGTAAAAATTTTATATGTAGATTTTTTCATCCATTCATCCATGTAGAGCATCTATCTATCTATCTATCTATCTATCTATCTATCTATCTATCTATCTATCTATCTATCTATCTATCTATCTATCTATCTATCTATCTATTCATTCATTCATTCATCTATCTATCATTGCATCCATCCATCCATCCATCCATCCATCTATTCAACAGAGGAGCTTGAAATATATAATTATATATTCATTTAGTTTATTTTAGAAAATACTTCCAAAAAAATTTATCTATCTATCTATCTATCTATCTATCTATCTATCTATCTATCTATCTATCTATCTATCTATCTATCTATCTATCTATCTATCTATCTATCTATCTATCTATCCACCCATCCATCCATTTATTCATTCAAACATTCATTCCACATAGAGGAGTAATAATAAACAAACAAACAAACAAACAAACAAACAAACAAATAAATAAATTTTACAAATTTATTTTTAAAAATTCCTCTAAAATTATCTATCTATCTATCTATCTATCTATCTATCTATCTATCTATCTATCTATCTATCTATCTATCTATCTATCTATCTATCTATCTATCTATCTATTCATTCATTCATCTATCTATCTATCATTGCATCCATCCATCCATCTATTCAACAGAGGAGCTTGAAATATATAATTATATATTCATTTATATTCGTTCCACATAGAGGAGTAATAAATAAATAAATAAATAAATAAATAAATTTTACAAATTTATTTTTAAAAATTCCTCTAAAATTATCTATCTATCTATCTATCTATCTATCTATCTATCTATCTATCTATCTATCTATCTATCTATCTATCGAGAATAAAATGTCTAAATAAATCAATGAATTCATTTTACAAAATTATTTTTAAAATACCTTCAAAAAAATCTATCTATCTATCTATCTATCTATCTATCTATCTATCTATCTATCTATCTATCTATCTATCTATCTATCTATCTGTTGTTGGTTATCAGTTTAAATCACAAAATCGCAAAAGCTGCCACTGCTGGGCCCTTGTGCAAGGCCCTTAACCCTCAACTGCTCAGTTGTATACTGTACATGAGATAAATTGAAGTCGTTCTGGATAAGAATGTTTCCCAAAATGGCATAAATGTAAAAGCCTCATCACAGTACAATTCTGTTTAGACTCGCTCAAGGCAACTATTTGGAGTGATAATGTTCAAATGAAAAACTAATTTGTCTCCATGTACGTCATTAAGCAGTTACATAAACAGAAGCGATATGACTAGCGATGAGATTTTTGTCATATCTGAAGACATACCGTATTGTATAGCAGATTGCTGCTCTGTCAGGCAGCTTTACTGTATATAAAGCAGACTAGAAAACAGATCTGCATTCCACTGGCAAATTCAGAGATGAACAAAGGGTCAAGGGGACCAGCAAACAACCGTAATCACAAAGCCAAAGGATGAAGTAAAAGATCATTAATCAACCAGACATGAAAGACAACAACAGAGGCTTGACACTCCAGGTAGAGTTCCACAGAGCGATGCTTCGTGTCAAGTGTGTGTTTCGAGGCTGTATTTATGGGTTGAGTGCATGATTGGAACCAGGTGTGTGTGATAAGAAGTCAGATGAGCTACAGCAGAACGCTACGCTAACGTGGTGTGTTAGAGATCGTAGTTCTGTGAGTACTGTACTTGTAGGCTACGGTGTATTAAATATGGCGATGAAGATATGCCATAGCAAATCAGGTGACCGAATATAGGCTTATTTTTGTATTATATTTTCCAATATACTTTTCCAATATGCAAACAATCTTCTTTGTTTAATGCCAGTTTTGATTAGCATTGATTTCAGTAGCAAACAAACTTCTAGTTACTGACATATAAATATTAAATTAATTATTATTAATAAAATCAATGTTCATATAGAAAGATACCATAAAGGCTCACTCACTCACTCACTCACTCACTCACTCTCTACCGCTTATCCGAACTACCTCGGGTCACGGGGAGCCTGTGCCTATCTCAGGCATCATCGGGCATCAAGGCAGGATACACCCTGGACGGAGTGCCAACACATCACAGGGCACACACACACTCTCATTCACTCATGCAATCACACACTACGGACAATTTTCCAGAGATGCCAATCAACCTACCATGCATGTCTTTGGACCGAGGGAGGAAACCGGAGTACCCGGAGGAAACCCCCGAGGCATGGGGAGAACATGCAAACTCCACACACACAAGGCGGAGGCGGGAATCGAACCCCCAACCCTGGAGGTGTGAGGCGAACGTGCTACCCACTAAGCCACCGTGTCCCCTAAATAAAAATAACACACACACACACACACACACACACACACACACACACACACATATATATATATATATATAGTATAGTATGTGTGTGTGTGTGTGTGTGTGTGTGTGTGTGTGTGTGTGTGTGTGTGTGTGTACAGTATATATATATTTTTAATTATTTTTTTTCTTGTTATCTTAGCACATTTAAATAATTCATTCATTTAATTTTATTTCTTTTTTTCATATTTTACCTGAATACATTTCTTACACAGACATTTCATTAAGTACATTTCTGATACATTTTGTTTCTTTCTTTTTTATTTATTTATTTATTTATTTATTTAATACCTTTTATTCTCGGGCTTCATAAAGGGACGGTTAGACATGGGGACATATTTAACATTCACACCTTTTCACAACTTTTTATAACATTTATATATTACCACTCACCGAGTTTGTCAGTTGCCATGGTAGCGTTTAATGTTATGAACATCCTCCTTACTGTGTGATGTCTTGCTGTAACATGAAACTGCTTGTATATCGTTATTTGACGTTCTGCTGTAGCTTTTGGGTCTATAAATAGAGTTTAAAAAAAAAAAACGGTTGGAGAAATTAGACATGCCTGCCTGGTCCCTCGGCAGTGCGTAAAATTTTGCGAGGTTGTTTTATTACTAATTACTCTGGCCTTGAGTGTGCATTATAAAACGTTAATCCATTAAAACAACGATTCCCCAAACAATTTTTCTTGCTATGAACAGAAAATCTGTGTTGCTTGACGGACATTTTTTCCCCGTCGAAGACAAAATTACTGTATTGCCAACTTTTAATGAACTTGGTTTCGTCTAATAAATGCGTTAAAGCAAATATCGGACTAATGAGCAACTAATGAGATGAAGTCATTTTTATTATTATTTTCAGAGCTAATGGTTTTGTTAAAAATGTCTGCTATAAAGGTATTGATTAACAAAATGTACACCAATTTTTGGACTTTAATCGAGCTCGAAGACCTGCTTTTTTATTCATGGACTGGATTAGATTTGTAAATCAATATCTCTTGAATTATGTCCATTATCTTTTCCAGATTTTTATTTTTCTGCTGGCAAGTTAATAATGCTGCCAAAATGATAGTTAATTATACTGAAGCTTTATTGCCATGGATATAAATGTGATTGACAGTTACACGACTATTATAATGGACCTGTCTGCGAGTCAATACGATTAAGTAATCAGGATAAATGGACAATTTGCCTTCATATAAAAAAAATAAATGAAAAGAAAATGACACTAAATTATTTATCCTGTCTAACATCTCTGTTTGATTTCTGCTATTATGTGAGCAGCAAAATTGCCTTACTGTAATACACTAAATATTATTATTATTATTATTATTATTATTATTATTATTATTATTATTATTATTATTATTATTATTATTATTTATTTGTTCGTTTTATCACATACATTAGAGGCTAGTTAGGTCTTTTTATGTTTTTCATTAGCACGACTAAACAAAGGGATCGAGGACATTCAAATGATCTTATTGTTAATAATGCACATATTATTTCTAATTTGGTCTCCTGTTCTTGGCTGAAAGCTTTACAGCTGTCTGAGATGCTTTTCAGCTCGCCGCGGTTGCAAGACGTTTTTATTTATTCATTTATTTACTTACTGTAGATTCTCCAGTATGACCTTTCTGTCAGATCTCTCTCATCAACAAGGCATTTCAATTCCAATCCCAGTGCAATTCAGTTTGATTTTTTAAAGTTTCATTTATTATATATCTCTAACATCTATCTAATGACCCGAGGTGTTGGTGGCAAGAAAAACTCTTTGAGATGATATGAGGCAGAAACCTTGAGAGGAACCAGACTCAGAAGTGAACCTCATCCTCATTTGGGTGACTCGCGGAAAGGAAATAATGTCAACATAAATAATGTCCTTTCTGTAGTGGAGTGGAATTTTGCAACCATGAACTTCTGAGAAACTAACAGCTCGGTTTATTTATTTATTTATTTATTTATTTATTTATTGAGTTCATTATAGACCGAACACGAATTCCTTCCTTATAAATGCTTCAAATGTTCACCGATGAAGACCCGACCAGCATATACTATAAATTATCAGCATAAATTCTGAATTCTTTCTAGTTTTAACATAAAGCTTATTTTCAAAGTTAAAGTTATCAAATGTTCAGTGAGTCTCGAGTGCAAAAGTCTTCATGGCCCTTGCAGTCCTAAATCCGTACAGGTTTCATGCATCTTCAGGATTGATCAGGCAGGTCCGCAGAGTAGGAGGCCAGGATCACCGATTTCTCAGGAGTATCATGTGTAGCTCGACATTTCCAAACATAGAACTCCTGCTCACTGGATTTCTGAATTCCAAGCATACTCTACAGGTACATTTAAAAATGTTAAAATGAACAACTCAGAATACTTGCCTATTAAAATCACCGAGCTCCCGTTTTCCCTAAGGCTAAATCGCTAAGTATTACACTGCTAACTTTACAACAGAATTAACTTGGACAACTTTTCCACTCCACTGTAGTATCATAACCCAAGAACTGGCCAAAGTTATGTCTTACACATAGAAAGAATATAAAGTCTATAACCCAGTGACCTCAGCAACCTCCTACATACTTTTCTCAGAGATGTTTGTCAGACCTTCTCTGCAGTCATATACATTTTATATTCTGCAATTGGCTGTGTTTCTGGAGAGGTTTTTTTCTTCTTCTTCTTTTCTTTATTAATGCCTAGCCTATTTTAAAGCATGCCTCTAAGTTGGAACCCCCCCCCCCCCCCCCAACCACCACCACCTTTTTATTCTATAACGATTTTCTTCGTTGTCTCGGCTTGTTTTGAAGGTCATCATCTGGCAAACTGAATCTAGATATACAATATATATTTCATGTTTCTGTAGTCTGGCTGTTATATTTAACAAGATTTCTGGTTTAATTTTGTTTCTGATACTGACGTAAGGTTTCTCAGTTAACATTTTATAAATTTTATAAATTTTTTTAAAAAAAAAAATACTTCCAAACTATGCTAAAGCGTTACGTAATTCAGCTGAAGCTCAAAACGTAATGTGTTCTTTGACCTTGAGAGATATTAAGTTTAAGTTTAATTGTCGCATAATAACTTGAACAACATGAATCCAAATTGTGTCGGTTTAAAAAGCTTTATCCTGCATTATTTTATTTATTTTTTTATCACTGCATTAAATATATTGAATGCTGTTGAATATGTGCTTCTTACAGATCAGAAGGTGTTTAATATTCTTTACCGCCAGCCTTGACAGTTGCCAGACCCTCTGGTGGTTTCTTTTTTTTTTTTTTTTTTTTTTTAAGGTTGCTTCTATGTATATTATGGAGTTTCTTGATTTTGCATTAACTTCTGTGAACGCATAATCTAATGCTATTACTACTGTAAATTTAAAAATAAATAGACAGAGTCTCCAGCAATAATATTCAACAAGAGGAAGCATCTTAATTCTTAATAGCAAACACTTTAATTCAATTCAAATCATTCATTCATTTTCTACCGCTTATCCGAACTTCTCGGGTCACGGGGAGCCTGTGTCTATCTCAGGCGTCATCGGGCATCGAGGCAGGATACACCCTGGACGGATTGCCAACCCATTGCAGGGCACACACACTCTCATTCACACACACACTCACACACTATGGACAATTTGCCAGAGATGCCAATCAACCTACCATGTATGTCTTTGGACTGAGGGAGGAAACCGGAGTACCCTGAGGAAACCCCCGAGGCATCGGGAGAACATGCAAACTCCACACACACAAGGCGGAGGCGGGAATCAAATCCCCGACCCTGGAGGTGTGAGGCGAACGTGCTAACCACTAAGCCACCGTGCCTCCGTCGATTCAATTCGATTCAAATTTATTTGTATAGCGCTTTTTACAACTGACATTGTCTCAAAGCAGCTTTACAGAACATAAACCTAGAACAAAAGGTTAATATAAAAAATAATATAAAGATTAATAGAATACAAAATTCATGATTAATATTAGATAGATTTAGTTCACGGTGTGTACTGTATTTATCCCCTATGAGCAAGTCTGAGGTGACTCAGGCAGCAGTGGCAAGGAAAAAACTCCCTTAGATGGTAAAGGAAGAAACCTTGAGAGGAACCAGACTCAAAGGGGAACCTCATCCTCATCTGGGTGACACCGGAGGGTGTGATTATAAATATACAGTCTAACAAATGTTGTATTGATGAAAAAGTTCACATCTCCTCTTTAGTATCGCAGAGTCTAACTGGAGCTGGTAGATCTCTAGATGCCTCAGGATTCTCCGAGTCGACCTCTTTACTTTTAGTTAAATTTACTTTAGCTGACTTTTTGATTATCCAGATTTTTAGGACAGTTGATTTATGGAACTAACAGTAGACGCAAACTTTTATTTCTTATCACAGATTCTGGTTTTTTGGACAAATCTTTAATGAAAAATGATTTAATTTGGAATTGGTCAGCATCGATCATCTAATATGTGAATTGCATAATGTTTTAAAGCAGCATAATGTTTTTTACTTGATTTGCCCCTAGAGCATTCTGAGACATTCTGTAATCATTTCTAATCTGCCGATTTAATCTTTTTTTTTTCCTCTGAATGGTTAAAAGTGAGTGAAAACCATCAATACCCTGTACCTAATTAGCTCAGTGTAAAAAAGGAAAAGGAAAGCAGATTTGCTATGGGTTCTGTAGAGAGCGGAGTCAGGGTAAAAAATACCCCACCGTGTGATGGTATTGAATCAGAACTGAAAGAGTGAAAGTGAAGATTCGCTTCAGCTCGCATTATTATTTTTCTTTCAAACCAGAAATATTTTAAAGTAGACAGAGAACAGCTCAATTTTTTAATTTTGCATTTGATAGCTGAAGGGGTGTGTGTTATTTTATGCTGGAAATGTAAAGTGCTATATCACCGACTCTACAAGGTGGGCTTATGCAAGTGCAGCTTGTCACATTCATGGTTCTCATGAAACTACATTGAATTTGACCTTCAAAGGTCATAAACCACAGTGAATACTTACAGGATGGTACTCGTGCTATTTGTTGTATCAAATGAAAAATACAAATCCAAGCGTAGGTTGCTGAAGGAGAAACTTGGGTTGTTTAATAATGTTCAATGTTTGGATAATTACAGGGAATTATTTTTTTAAAAGGCATTGTTCTTGGTAAATTGTTTATGGAAAGTACAGAATCACACATGATAGCTAGGGATGGAGTAAAAATGACAGGTTAGATTTCTAGGTAGATTGCTATGTTTTGGAGTAAGATGTACTGGATGGTGGGTTAGCGCTACCCAGCTTTACGTCGCCTTCCACACCAAAGCAGGCACTTTCCATTTTTCCCAGACATACACAGTGAAGTGTCAAGGTCATGGACTCATCTTTGGTTTGTTTCCCTCAGCCACTGCTATTCAACTATTGCTATTCAAGGACTGTGTGCCTAGATGAAGGTGAGTACAAGGCAATGCCTAGAGTTGAATAGACGCTTGCAAGATACCTCTCCCCTTACTGAATAGTGAAAGCCTGCACTCCCTAAGGCAGGAAAAGTAGGCGATCATTGCAGCCTGAGCCCCTTGTGTAAAATCTGGGAGGTAGTCCAGGACTTAGGAGCAGGACCGCCAGGTCAGTCATCTCCACCTGGCGGGCCAAAAAAGGAATCCTATTGCCCAAAGGGTAGGGTTTCTAATGATGGCCCTTTAGGACCATCTCATCTTCTGAGCCTGGATAAGGCTCTGTTATAAGCCTTTGCCTTCCTAAGAATGCTAGGATTTTTGTCAGTTTCCCACTTCTGGTGTCTTTTCGTAGGCCTTCTGCACTCTGTATCACAAGTCAGTGGAGCAAGAGAGACTGCACCTTCAGTGCACCAAGTTCAGGTTCCCAGCAAGCAGCACCTCAAAGGCCTCACAGGCTTCGCATCTCACTCCACTAGGGGCATCACCTTGTCCATAATCCGGCTAAGGCCTTTCCCCAGTGAATTGGTTCTCTCAGCACACCCATAACCTGGACCCGGACCCTAATTCTGGGTTCTGGGTCTTAAAGGGCTAGAGGTCTCTGCTCCTGGCTGGTTCATGCCCATTCACCACCTCTGGGACAGACATCTCCCGGCATGTGGCAGTGCAGGTATCGGCATTAAGATCCCTCCAATGGGAACTAGACTAGGTGACGTATCCAACCCAGTTCCCCGAGACAGGAACAAGATGCTGCATCTCTTGCCACACCCTGGGTGTCCAGCAGAAGCTGGGGTAATGTAATGTACTGTAGATGCCATTATATGGTTTCGCTGGCACGCTCAACTTAATCACATGACCTCATTAGTCAAAAGAGTTTTGTGGTTGTCTTGGGTTCTGCCAGTTCAGACTTTATTAAGGATGATATAAGAACATTTTCCCATTAGTGGTGTTAGTGGACTTTAAATTGTAACGATATATTTAAGTGTTTAAACAATTTTTACTGTTATCTTGAATGATACAAATAAAGAAAATAGTAAAGAAGAAATACAGTGACTGCCGTGATTTTATGTTTGATATAATAGCATGACAAGACACATCGAATGAGATTTGATAATAAACCGCAATAGCTTCAGACGAGAAGCTAGAAGAATGAGAATCTAGAATGAATGAATACAAATAGAATACAAATGCTGTTCTGTGTGTATCTTTAATATTTATGTTATCAACATGAATAGTAAAGGTTCCAGGTAACATCTTGAATTTAGAAAACCATTATGTGAGTTTGTAAATAATATTTATTAGAAACTCCTGAGTAGAGAAGTTTTTTGTGTCTTTGTGAAATTTTGTTAGAAAGTACATCAAATGAGCTAAATTCACCTCCATGTTTTTTTTTTGTTTTTTTTTTTTTTGTGATGCTGTCACGGATTTGTAAAGAATTCATTTATCGTGAGCAAACATGATGCATAAAGACCGAGAAACAAAAGAAGAAGAGCGAAGCGAAGGGACAACATGAACAAGACACAAATTTGGTGCCATGATACTGACAACAGAAGACAAAAACAGAAGACCCAGCGTACACAAAGTGAACAAAAAAGAATCACTCTAATGCCCACACAATTATGCTGTTAGCAGCTTTTATGTGCGCCATTGCTAAAAGAACTTCTCTTACAACTGAGACTAAATGGAACTAAACAGAATGCAAATGAGATATTTGGTCCTTTGCCAATGTTATTTAATCTGTGTTTTGCCTAATGGAGTGGAAAACAATTTCTAAAAAAAAAAACATATGCGGTGCAAGATTTTAGGAATCATGCAGCATGCACAAAGGCTAATGAGTACTTCCCACACCAGCTTGGTTTAATCTGACCCCAAATTTTGACACTTACATTCAAACAGTCAGCCCGGTTTTAGATGACTCCTTCGGCGGTGACCTCTAATATGACCCCAGCTTAGCACAGATCACATGTCCATCAAGTCCAAGAGAAAATCAATATCACTGGGGGATGGATGTGTTTCTCAGACAGTAATCAGAAAGTAGTGAAAAACATCTCTTTTTTGCACAAATGTTTAAATGTTTTTTTCATACACGCTGTCTATATTGTAGATCTCTGTCTTGGCTGTTATTAAACTAAGGGGCTTTTTACACCTGGTCACTTCATGCATTTTCTGTGATCGGATAGCTATCCGATGGTAAAAGGACCAGGTCTAAATGCCCTCCGAAACATTTTCGAGACGGATATAAATTCAGGAGGTGGTCTGGGACACGTTTCAGATGAAACTGGACAGGTGTAAATACATGTGGTTGTTCAAGCCACATACGTCAGCGCTATACTCCTCCCAAACGGAATTACTGTACGTCACTCGCAGGTGACTCACGAGCTGTGCATCGCGCCAGAAACAAATATGTTTTCCCACCAGTGCTTGCTCCGATTTTTAACCCAGGCGTCTCGTTGGGTCTTAAAATGCACTGCTGCTGACAGTGAAAATGCAGCAAACAGTAAATGCTGTTTTTTGCAGCAACCGCACACACCAAAGCGTGTTCCATTTCAATTACCCCGGAAATGAGGTAAAATATATTTGCATTTTGGGCGGGAATAGAAAGATCGGATTGATATCCGATTCGCGGAGACGCATTTATGTGGCCTAATGTAAATGGAACAGTTTTAACAAATCAGATAGCTATCGGATCAGAGAAAACACACGAAGTGACCAGGTGTAAAAAGGCCCTAAAGCTCAGCAGGCCATTGCACTGGTAAAGCTCTAAAATGGCAGAGTTTGATCATAGTACGATTATGTAACAATTGTCACAATTTGCCACAAGTTGCTGATTTAATACGTAGTCCCATCAGGTAGTAGGATTGAATTGGGTATTATTAGATTGTTGTTTATGTTCTTACAGAGTGGAGTAAACGTTACAGGATTACAGGAGTGTTACAGGTGGGGATGGGTATTGCGGTATGGAGTGTTACAAGTTAGAGTGGGTGTTACTAAAAGATGTCTCTAGACGGAGTGTTACCAAAAGTAGGTGTTACCAAAAATGGTGTTATAGAGTGGAGTGTTACAGGACAGAGTGCTACAGGATGAAGTCAAGTCAAGTCAGGAAACTTTTATTGTCATTTCAACCATATATAGCTGTTGCAATACACAGTGAAATGAGACAACGTTTCTCCAGGATCAAGGTGCTACATCAAACAAACACAGGGCTAAGGACTTATAAGTAGTCTTAGCCACATAAAGTGCAACTGTGCAACCTGGTGAACACAATGCAAGACAAGACAGACAAGACAGTGGAGGACAATACAAACAAGACAGACAAGACAGTGCAGGACAAGACAGACAAGACAGTGCAGACAAAAAGTTTACAAGACAATACACAAAATACAAAAAAGACAGTACACAAAAGACAGTAAACAAAAAACAGTGCCGACCAATAGGTGTCAATACTGTATGTAAATACTGTAAGTTCAGACAATATTGCGTGCAGTAATACTAGAATGAGCACAGTTTCTTACGAGCAGGTCCCTGAGGTAGTGCATAAGATTGTGTTATGTGTTACTAAGATTATAAGATTATAAGATTGAAGTATGTGTTACTAAAAGGTGTTACAGAGTTGAGTGTTACAGAACAGAGTGTTACAGGTTGAAGTAGGTGCGATTTAATGGTGTCACAGGATAGTGTGTTCCAGGTTAAAGTAAGTGTTATAAGGTGGGCTGTTAAAGATGGGAATGTATGTTACAGGATGGAGAGTTACAGGGTGGAGATTTACAGGTTAGAGTAAATGTTACAGGAGGGAGAGTTACAGGTTAGAGTAAATGTTACAGGGTGGAGAGTTACAGTACAGGTTAGAGTAAATGTTACAGGGTGGAGAGTTACAGGTTAGAGTAAATGTTACAGGGTGGAGAGTTACAGGTTAGAGTAAATGTTACAGGGTGGAGAGTTACAGGTTAGAGTAAATGTTACAGGGTGGAGAGTTACAGGTTAGAGTAAATGTTACAGGGTGGAGAGTTACAGTACAGGTTAGAGTAAATGTTACAGGGTGGAGAGTTACAGTACAGGTTAGAGTAAATGTTACAGGGTGGAGAGTTACAGTACAGGTTAGAGTAAATGTTACAGGGTGGAGAGTTACAGTACAGGTTAGAGTAAATGTTACAGGGTGGAGAGTTACAGGTTAGAGTAAATGTTACAGGGTGGAGAGGTACAGGTTAGAGTAAATGTTACAGGGTGGAGAGGTACAGTACAGGTTAGAGTAAATGTTACAGGGTGGAGAGTTACAGGTTAGAGTAAATGTTACAGGGTGGAGAGGTACAGTACAGGTTAGAGTAAATGTTACAGGGTGGAGAGTTACAGGTTAGAGTAAATGTTACAGGGTGGAGAGTTACAGGTTAGAGTAAATGTTACAGGGTGGAGAGGTACAGGTTAGAGTAAATGTTACAGGGTGGAGAGGTACAGTACAGGTTAGAGTAAATGTTACAGGGTGGAGAGTTACAGGTTAGAGTAAATGTTACAGGGTGGAGAGGTACAGGTTAGAGTAAATGTTACAGGGTGGAGAGTTACAGTACAGGTTAGAGTAAATGTTACAGGGTGGAGAGTTACAGGTTAGAGTAAATGTTACAGGGTGGAGAGTTACAGGTTAGAGTAAATGTTACAGGGTGGAGAGTTACAGTACAGGTTAGAGTAAATGTTACAGGGTGGAGAGTTACAGGTTAGAGTAAATGTTACAGGGTGGAGAGTTACAGTACAGGTTAGAGTAAATGTTACAGGGTGGAGAGGTACAGGTTAGAGTAAATGTTACAGGGTGGAGAGTTACAGGTTAGAGTAAATGTTACAGGGTGGAGAGGTACAGTACAGGTTAGAGTAAATGTTACAGGGTGGAGAGTTACAGGTTAGAGTAAATGTTACAGGGTGGAGAGGTACAGTACAGGTTAGAGTAAATGTTACAGGGTGGAGAGTTACAGGTTAGAGTAAATGTTACAGGGTGGAGAGGTACAGTACAGGTTAGAGTAAATGTTACAGGGTGGAGAGGTACAGGTTAGAGTAAATGTTACAGGGTGGAGAGTTACAGTACAGGTTAGAGTAAATGTTACAGGGTGGAGAGTTACAGGTTAGAGTAAATGTTACAGGGTGGAGAGTTACAGTACAGGTTAGAGTAAATGTTACAGGGTGGAGAGTTACAGGTTAGAGTAAATGTTACAGGGTGGAGAGTTACAGGTTAGAGTAAATGTTACAGGGTGGAGAGTTACAGGTTAGAGTAAATGTTACAGGGTGGAGAGTTACAGGTTAGAGTAAATGTTACAGGGTGGAGAGGTACAGGTTAGAGTAAATGTTACAGGGTGGAGAGTTAAGATATATATATAGTTCACAGTGTGTATGTATGTATGTATGTATGTATGTATGTATGTATGTATGTATGTATGTATGCATTTATCCCCAATGAGCAGGTCTGAGGTGACTCAGGCAGCAGTGGAAAGGAAAAACTCCCTTAAATTGGTAAGGAAGAACCCTTGAGAGGAACCAGACTCAAAGGGGAACCTTATCTTCATCTGGGTGACACTGGGGGTGTGATTATAAATATACAGTCAAAGTGTTGAATTGGTGTAAAGATCACATGGAGTTCAGATCTAATTCATCTTTTCTTAACGCATGTTTTAGTGCAGGTTTTACACTCTGACTTACAGGTTTCTTGATTTCTATTTTTCAATACATGTATTCACAAATTAAATTCAAATCTGCATGAAACTCATGCAGTAAAAACCAAACTGTCACCTGTCTAGTGATCCAGCAACCCTACAATACAGTAAGGTGACACAAATGAGCTCAAATCATTGCTTTTTTCACTTCAGTCTTTAAAAAAAAACTTATTTGAACCTAGTACAAGGAAATGTGCCCTAAGAGCAAATCATTTCAGAAATTTATACAACTAAAAATGTCTTTACACAGAATGATGAAACATTCAGGGGAAATACTGTATGAGCACTGGTCAAATTGGCCAGTTGAATCATGTACTATGTATATAAATATATATTTTTATAGCTAGGCATGATGACAGATATAGCAGTGAAAACAGCTCGGCCATGGAACAGCATGACAGCCGCAATCTCATTTCGCTCTTGTATGCTGGCCTATAAGGATCTGTTGGCTGTCAATCAAAAGGAAATTCTGTCATAAAAAAACATATATATTACAAGAGCAAGGGGACGTATGGGGTTCTAAAATACAATCTGAAAGAACTAAAGCAGGACGACTCAAATAGCAAACAGTTTCATTTGTAACCAACATGGATCTAGATTCCCAAAACCCTTCACAAAGATAAACACATCTTATCTGAAACAGAAAGAGTGTGTGGAGTGACATCCACTCTTCCGTATGAGCCCCGGGTTCCTCGATGGAAATGTGTGGAGATTAAATTTCACATGAGCCAAACGGTTTTAAGGAATTAACAAGCTAACAAAGTCTCATGGTGTTAAACCATTCGCATTCTTATAAGCCGGGTTTGTTGTCGCACATCTTTAATGTCGTCAGCTATTGAAATAACACACATTTCTGTCAGGACCATTTTGTCACAAGGGAATTAGATCATATGCATACTATATGTATATCATGATATGCATGATATGATATACATATAGTTTTGGCGGTATGGTTCTGTTCTGGGCAAGAATCCACGTGAGTCCATGCATTCATGGACAGAGCGGGGAGAGCAGCGACTAGAAAATAGAATAGACCCCCTCTAACAGAACCGCTAGCATGCATAGTATTGATAAGCTCACTTACGCATTTTTGGAAAGTAATAAATGAATGGATAGATAATCAAATAATTAGAGAGAGGGGGGGAGAGAAAGAGAGAGAAAAATATGTGGAGATTTAAGACGTAAACTGGTACAGCGAACACGGGTGGAGTCGGGGTTGGAGCAGGGAGTTTAGATCGCGGCAGCAGCGAAGCGCTGAACAGCTCTATGAATGGGAATTTAAATGGTCGGGTAATACGGATGTTGTAACCGGATTGGTGATTAACAGCTGATGCACGCTTGAGGACGTGGCCTACCAGAACTAACGCGATGCTTGATTTGAGTTACATTTTCCAACCCAAACATACCTGACGGGTTTTTTTCAAGGACTTTTGAAACGAGTCACAACACGTGCGAGTCGGGTCATGAGTCAAAATAAAAATTTACACTGCTCCTATATGGAAATTATTTGTACTGTAGGAGGAATCAAGTGAAAGTCAGTTATGCCGCACCTATAAACACTGATTTTGAAAAGGTTGGTTATTTATTTTTGCCTAAAATCAACTGGCAACAAATTGCAGATTGCAGGTAAAGATGAGGCAATTTGAGGACACTCTGATGTATGGTTTATAATAACTATTTGGCAGTCTGGGAAAATGTATTTATATTTATATATTTATAATTTATATAAAAAAAATTATGTATATAAGGGGACATGGTGGCTTAGTGGTTAGCACGTTTGCCTCACACCTCCAGGTTGGGGGTTCGATTCCCGCCTCCGCCGTGTGTGTTTGTGGAGTTTGCATGTTCTCCCCGTGCCTTGGGGGTTTGCTCCCCTGGTCCTAAGACATGCATGGTAGAATGATTGGCATCTCTGGAAAATTGTCCGTAGTGTGTGAGTGTGTGAGTGAATGAGAGTGTGTGTGTGCCCTGTGATGGGTTGGCACTCCTTCCAGGGTGTATCCTGCCTCGATGCCCGATGATGCCTGAGATAGGCACAGGCTCCCCGTGACCTATATATATTTCTCCTATATATATTTCTCCCCAACTTAATGTTTTCAAATGAACATGTTGAAATGCATTTGTACAAGTGTCTTTTTTCACACGTGATCAAATATTGCTCACATAATCAACTATTAAAACAAATATGTGATTTTTTATATAAGACAATTCTTCTTTTCTCCACCGTACTAATGGGCCTGGCGTCCGTCACACACTCTAAATTGTAACTAATGGACGACTGCAGATGGCACATCAGATTTTGTCCTGAAGCTGTAGGACAATATGCTTGATAATATGGAGCTTAAAGAGTAGCAGCTCTCTAATAGCAAGGCTATATAAACAGCTTCTATCTTCTATCATTAACAATAAAGGAAAAAGAAATATTCATTAATCATGTCATGTAAATTTTTGTACATCTTCAAATTAACTTTGTTCCATCCTTTGCTGTTGATGAGTTTTAATTAGGACAAGGAAAAAGATGGATGATTCTGTCATAAACAACCTGTACATGAAATATAATAATTTATCATGCAAAGCACATATACTTGTGGATCTGACTGATAGGTTGATTGTCACTATCAGCATGGATCTTAATAATTAAGTTTCAAATTAGTAAATTAAGCATGTGTAAGAATCTTTAAGTGCAAGCAGATATTAAAAGACTAATCCAACATTTTACCACAGAGGTAAACAGCACTAATAATAATAACTTGCATTTGTTTATCATATTTGAAGCATAGGATGTTGTTTATGCAACAGTCAGAGTCATGCTGGGGTTTTAAAGTTAGCTAACAATCTGCAGTTATGTCCAGAGACGTCGAGAATGAATTCAAATCAAATGAAGTAGTTAAATGTGTTTATACAGGAGGAGTTTTCTTATTTTTTTACAGTCCAAGATCCATTAAAAAAAGAAAAGTAAAGTAAAAGTATCTATGATGTACACATTATTATTATTTTTCATCTGCATGATATTGCATTTTGTGTCTAATGCATCTATGCATTCCACTATGCATCTGTGGAAGTCGGCCCTTTTAGCCGTCTGTAGAGCTCTATTTCTTATAAAAAATATGTCGTTATGTGTCGATGGAGCATTTTGTCTATTTGAGAGACTTTGTTTATTCAGTCAAACTGTTTTATACGTTTAATTATGTATGAAAATGTAAGACATGGTGGACTTAGAGTTCTTTATGGTGACATTTAAACTCCAATTTTTGATATAGTTTTATTCAAACAAAAGTGCATCTTGTTCATGATTCAGAACTAAACTTTTTTTCATTATTCATATTTTATTTGTCTTTTGTTACGACCCAGTCTAGGGTCGAGCCAAACAAAATGGTAGCTCTGGATTCAGTGAGTTAATACCTTTATAATTGGGGTGATGATCGACAAAAACAAGATAATTTCTAAAAGAAAAGTTTTGGTAAATAAGTAGAATAAGAAGAAGAAAAAAAGAAAAGTAAAGTAAAAGTATCTATGATGTACACATTATTATTTTTTTTCATCTACGTGATATTGCATTTCGTGTCTAATGCATCTATGCATTCCACTATGCATCTGTGGAAGTCGGTTCTTTTAGCCGTCTTTAGAGCTATAGTTCTTATAAAAAATTATGTCGCTATGTGTCGATGGAGCATTTTCCCTGATTGATTATATATATAAAACAACTATATATATATATATATACATTACTCCCGTTTTGGAGTCCTTGCATTGGCTCCCCGTTAGGTTTAGGGTTGATTTTAAGATTCTGATGCTCACCTACAAGGCCTTACATGGGTTGGCTCCTCAATATCATCTGAAACTGTTCCTTTAACTCATTTAAAATCGATGGGAGATATGGCCTTCTCTTCACTAGCTCCAAAACTGTGGAATTCTTTACCAACTGAGATCAACATCTCTTGGTACATTTAAATCTCAACTTAAAACTCATTTTTTTAGGGTAGCTTTTAATTTGACTAATTTGTAATTTTACATAGTGCTTATTTTATAGTCTATTTTGTTGTTTTAATTTTAATCATTATATTATGTCTGTACAGTATTTTTCTTGTTTTTATTTTTGCTTTTGTAAAGCGCTTTGAGATGTTCTTTTAAAGGCGCTATAGAAAATAAACGTTATTATTATTATTATTATTATTATTATTATTATTATTATTATTATTATTATTATTATTATTATTATTATATATCAACTGCATAATGGCAACTTTTCAGGTTGTTCCCAGGCCAAAATAATCTAATTATTATAGATATATATAATCATTAGAAACATTCTTACCTGAAGTTAAAAAAAAAGAAAAATACCTAGCTCCCTATCATTAACAGGGAAAAGGGAACACACTCCAAAAGAAAAAGGGCAGCTACATCCCTACTGGCAGTGAAACAAGTGACCGATATGTACAGGGATCAATATATACTGTATACACAAAGAGTAAACACACAGCGAACAAAGTTTAAAGGGAAAACCAATCTCAGAGTCAGGAAAAGCCAGGCACAAGTCAGAATCAGAAGAGAAACAATCCCTTTTTCAACAAGAATGCTCCAAACACACCACTTCTATTACCCTCCACCTTGCATCCCTCCTTCTTCTTTAGATAGGAGACCAGTGATGATGTCATCGAGGTGGAGGCGGAATCAGGGCAGGCAAGGGCACAAAGAACACAATAGATGACCACGGGTTATAACTTACTGTATGTAAATAATATAAATCTGTTACTCCAGTGTCCTGAACACCAATGTGTAAAAAAAAATGGATTAAAATATTTACATTAAGAATGTCATCTATAAATAGTAATCTCTAGATTATTGGCTTAAAAAAGA
This sequence comes from Tachysurus fulvidraco, assembly GCF_022655615.1. NCBI lineage: Eukaryota > Metazoa > Chordata > Actinopteri > Siluriformes > Bagridae > Tachysurus > Tachysurus fulvidraco. Next base: position 4,471,322 of record NC_062519.1, on the reverse strand, counting down.
TGGAATAAAAGAAAACCAAACAAACGAGACCACAGTGCAGAAGGAAGTGGTGTCACTTGTTTATTTGTTTCTGAGTGCCAATAAGAGAAAGCGTTGAAGCGTGACCGACTCGCATGACTTGGCATTTTCCGCTCTCGGATTAATGCGGGACCTGGAGGATTGAGAAGCTTCAATTTCAATCTGGGAAAATAGAGTAATCTGAGCAAAGGGAGAACGGTTCAAGCCACACCGGCGAGATTATAGCTGTTCTGCACTCCTGTGATTGCGCATCACTGACAGGAAGCAGCGAAGCTTGTTTTCATTCCTGCTGAATGTACGTGGTGAGGCAGAGGTTCGACAAGAGATGCTGAAGAGAGGCTTCCATTACTGGTGGTTTTCTTTAAAACTAAACACAGGCCTTCACACACAACATAAGACAAGCGCATTTATTTGGTATTTTGATCCTACAAATAAACTCCAATTAACCAGACTTTACAACAACGGTAAGCAGGAAAGCAACTTAGAATGTAAGCTAGGTCAAATTTTCAGCAGAATATTTATCTTTCTGCCATTTGGCAGAATCCGTTATCCAGAGAGACTTTTTTATTCGCTTTTTTATAGAATTTTATACACCTGAGCAATTGTGGGTTAACGGCCATGCTCAAAGGCCCGGCATTGGCAGTTTGGTGGACCTCACGTTCAAACTCACTCACAGCCTTCCAACTGCTAGAAAAGCACTTTAACCATTAAGCTATTACATCCCAGAAAATGACTTATCAGGTTTCACTTTTGTCTGCCGAGGACAATGGACACCAATTTGAACAAAAAAAAAAAAAAAACACTGAACCCAACGAATTTTCCGGTAAATATCGAGTGTAAAAATAATGCTTAATTTATTCATTTATTAATTAATTAATCTGAACAAAGAAAACCCACTGAACCCAAATTAAATGAATTAATAATATTTATTTATTTATTTATTTATTTATTTATTTATTTATTTATTTATTTATTTATTTATTTAACTTATATCTTTTATTATCTATCTATCTATCTATCTATCTATCTATCTATCTATCTATCTATCTATCTATCTATCTATCTATCTATCTATCTATCTATCTATCTATTTATTTATTCTGTCTGATTCTAATTGCTCATGGTTTTCTTATACACTTTTCCAAATTATTTCATGTTCCAGGTCAGAGCTGATCATACTTCATATCTGTTTACTTTTTTCCGTCAACTAAAATCCCGACAGCCAGATAGAGTTCCGAAATTAGAAATAGTTAACACGTTCCATCAGGTTTTAAAACATCAGCTATCCTGTCGAATTTGTTATAAAGCATTCAGCCAGAGAAGATTATCATTCACATGGTTTCTCCGCTGATATCGGCCACTGTGTAACTTTCCACACGGTTGTCACGTTTCATTAGGTTCGGCTCTCGGGTCGCAGGATTCTACGCGTTATCTCCGTGCAAATATTCCCTCAGTGTTTTTATTCCTACAACATAATAAATCTGCCATAAAGGGTTTTGTGTGAAGCATTTTGAAGTCTCCTGAATGTACGTAGTATTGCGTGAGCAATAAAAGCTTTAAAAAAAAACTAGATTTCAATATACTGTTTTTTTTATTTCTTTTTTTATTCAATGGATCTGACATTTATAATGAGAGGAAAGAAAATAACTATCCCTTTTGACACTGTGCTCGAGTACAAGAAAGACATTCCATTTTATACAATTTCCTCACAAAGGAATTGATTATCTGTAATCCTGTTAACAATTTTTCCCTACAACGCTTGAAGCATTTCCTCTGAGTGATTCTTCCACTTATTCGTTTCAATCAGGGAAAATAAGATGTAAGCAAAAAGTCATTATTGGACTAGAAACCCCTGGCAAGGACACAAGGCTCATAAAGTGGTTCCATGAGAAGTAACTTATGTTTTATTCTTTTAGCGTCAGAAGAAAATGGCTACTACCTTGTATGCTCCTGAGGGTGACCTATTTTATACTTGGCATATGATATGTGAAGCTGTTACTATGGAAACAATAGCAAGAGTGGATTTTTGCTGGAGCTGCTGTTTTAGAAATTGAATCAACACGTAATGACCAATCAGATTTGAGAATTTAACAGCGATTGTTTTTTTTAAATATATTTCATGAGTGTACTAAACCTATATATATATATATATATATATATATATATATATATATATATATATATATATATATATATATATATATATATATATATATAGTATGCTTAGTGTTTGGGGTGACATATTGTCTCAGAATACATTCAGTTTCTGTACCAAGCCTTAGGTCTTTAACCTACATAAACTGACATTAACCTACATAAACCGTCATAAACCGACATAAACTGACATAAACCGACATAAACTGACATAAACTGACATTAACCCACATAAACCATCATAAACCGACATAAACTGACATTGACCTACATAAACTGACATTAACCTACATAAACCATCATAAACCGACATAAACTGACATTAACCTACATAAACCATTATAAACTGACATTAACCTACATAAATTGACATAAACTGACATTAACCGACATAAACTGACATTAACCTACGTAAACCATCATAAACTGACATTAACCTACATAAACTGACATTAACCTACATAAACTGACATTAACCTACGTAAACCATCATAAACTGACATTAACCTACATAAACTGACATTAACCTACATAAACTGACATAAACTGACATTAACCTACATACTGTAAACCATCATAAACCGACATAAACTGACATTGACCTACATAAACTGACACTGACCTACATAAACCATCATAAACCGACATAAACTGACATTGACCTACATAAACGGACATTATCCTACATAAACCATCATAAACCGACATAAACTGACATTAACCTACATAAACCATCATCAACTGACATTAACCTACATAAACTGACATAAACTGACATCAACCTACATAAACCTTTGTCACCATATGATTTTCAGGATGCTACTTTAAACAGTTTCTCCTGACCATGTTCCAGATTACTAACTATATCCAAGAAAGAAACTCTGAGACTCTGAGCAAAGACCAGATTTCTCTGTTTGAACTTGCAATGAATTGAAAACCAAATGTAAGTGTAACAGCAGCAGTATTCCTTTCTGTCCGGTGCTCGTGATCTCGTCACTTTTCTGTCTTGACCCCTTGAGGAAAAGGGAGCCATGATGCACTCAGACATTAAAGCTGAGCATCTGTGGAGCTGTGAGACTGATCTGCCGCTTCCTGTCCGTCTGGTGATGGTGCAGAGAGAAGCAGGTGAGCATGTGTGTGAGCATCTCACAGCTTGCGCATCACAGACTGTAATTAAGTGAACGGGACAACAGCACAGTGCCGAGCGCAACACTTTTTATTAGTCGGTGTTTCGGTCACATGGGAGAAACATGCGCTGTGAATGTGAAGCAGAGGAATGTCACACATCCTAAAAGTCCGAACAGAACGGCTTTGCAGAATCACTGCTCTTAATCATATCACGGATTACAGTAAAAAATGTGGATGATTAATAGGAAATACGAGACTTGGGTGCGTATAGGAAAATAATCAACAACATTTCAATTACTTTTATACTGAAATGTTTTATTCATCGTATAGAACAGAAATTTGCCAAGGATTAAAAGCTTTATGAGCTAAAAAACAACACATCATATTTTAAATCTCTTTACAGTTACAGTTAATGTTAAGTTGAGGAACATTAGTTTCTATTAAATCAGCAATAAACAAGTCATTTCCTCAGCAGCTTCTGCTTGTTCGGCTTTTGAATTTAATTAAAGAGAATTAAAAAAAAAAAAAAAAAAAAAAAAAGATGCTGAGAAACTGGAAAATGAAAAAGTGATAAATTTCCATGTCGGAAAACTTCGTTATCCGACGCTGACACTAGAGACTCTTTCTATAAGCGAAAAAACCCAAAAAACTTTAATTTCTTTTCATGTGTAGAAGTAAAGATGTATATACCGTACAAGAGCATGTTTTTGATTCTTTATTGTTACACATACAGTCGTATGCAAAAGTTTAAGCACCCCTGACAATTTCCATGATTTTCATTTATAAATATTTGGGTGTTTGGAACAGCAATTTAAATTTGATCTATCAAATAACTGAAGGACGATAAAGTAATATTTCAGTAGTGAAATGAGGTTTATTGAATTAACAGAAAATGTGCAATATGCATCAAAACAAAATTAGACAGGTGCATAAATTTGGGCACCCTTGCCATTTTGTTGATTTGAATACCTGTAACTACTTAGTACTGATTAACTGGAACACACAATTAGTTTGGTGGCTCATTAAGCCTTGAACTTCATAGACAGGTGCATCCAATCATGAGAAAAGGTATTTGAGGTGGCCGATTGCAAGTTGTCTTAGACTCTCCTCTGAAGAGTGGCAACATGGAGGCCTGAAAACAAATGAAAACTCTCAAATGACCTGAAAACAAAGATTATTTAACATCATGGTTTAGGGGAAGGTTACAAAATGTGTTCGCAGAGATATAAGCTGTCAGTGTTCACTGTGAGGAACATAGTGAGGAAATGGAGGACCACAGGCACTTGCTAAGGCCAGAAGTGTCAGGCCACGTAAAATATTGGAGAGGCAAAGGAGAAGGATGGTGAGAACGGTCAAAAACAGCCCACAGACCACCTCCAAAGACCTACAACATTAACTTGCGGCAGATGGTGTCAGTGTGCATCGTTCTACAGTTCAGCGCACTTTGCACAAGGTGAAGCTGTACAGGAGAGTGATGCGAAAGAAGCCTTTTCTGCACACACACCACAAACGGAGTCGCTTGAGGTCTGCGAACGCACATTTGGACAAGCCAGCTTCATTTTGGAATAAGGTGCTGTGGAGTGATGAAACAAAGATTGAGTTATTTGGTCATAACAAGGGGTGTTATGCATGGCGGCAAAAGAACACAGCATTCCAAGAAAAAACCCTGCTACCCACAGTAAAATTTGGTGGAGGTTCCATCATGCTGTGTGGCTGTGTGGCCAATGCCGGTACTGGGAATCTGGTTAAAGTTGAGGGTCGCATGGATTCCACTCAATATCAGCAGATTCTTGAGAATAATGTTGAGGAACCAGTCACAGAGTTGAAGTTACGCCGGGGCTGGATATTTCAACAAGACAACGACCCAAAACACTGCTCAAAATCTACTCAGGCATTTATGCAGAGGAGCAAGTACAATGTTCTGGAACGGCCAGCTCAGTCCCCAGACCTAAATATCACTGAACATCTGTGGGGTGATTTGACTGTATGTGTTGTGTGAAGTTGTTACTATGGAAACAATTGTAATTACAGTCTATTGATTACAGTCTATGTCTACAAACAGTTGACATAAACCTGCACAGACTGACATAAACTTACATGAGCCTACTTTCAACAGTTGACAGAAACCTGCATTAACTGACATAAACCTATATGAGACTACTTTGAATAGTTGACATAAACCTGCATAAACTGACATAAACCTACATGTTTATTTAAATATATATTTATTCGAACATGTGTCAGCTGCTGCCTATTTTGAACACAAAGACGTGTGTGTGTGTGTGTGTGTGTGCGCGCGTGCGCGTGAGTGTGTGTGCATGTAAGTGTCATAAGGATAACTTTGATTTAAAGTTGATGAGTCGATTGAAACCATGTGATTTTAGGCTGCGGAAAAAGAAAGTGTGTGTGTGTGTGTGTGTGTGTGTGTGTGTGTGTGTGTGTGTGTGTGTGTGTGTGTGTTTGTGTGGTGTGTGTGCATGACAGCAAATCCACTGTGTGCTTATTTTTATAAGAACACCATAATGATGCCCACTAGTTCTAAATGTCTTATAAAAACCTATTACACAGCGGCCTGCAGACAATTCTTTTTTTTTTTTTTTGTTTCGTTCACGGCCACTGCTTTGTGCAAGAAGACGCTGTTCATAGAAGATTTATCTGAGCCATTATTATAAGAACAAAGGATTTATATTAATCAGGGCGTTTAAGTCCTCTCGAGAGGCTTCTAATATGATTTGCAGGTTGGATTGTTCTGCGTGGTGGGTCTGCTCAGGCTCAATATAGCACAGCTGATTTGGTTATGAATAACAATTTGGCTCTGTAGAAACACTGGCCATCTGACTCGATCAATTAATTGTATTTGCAGGGTGAAAAGTTTCAGTGCTCATTAAAGGGCGCTGTATAATGCAGCACCATTTTCTGCTGGTATCTGCTGATTTAAAGGATGCTCTTGTGTGCCATTTTTTTTTTTTTTTTTATGAATGAAGATGTCGTCTACGGAATCAAAAACGTTTGTTTATCAGTCGAATAAAAGTCCTGGTTGATTTTATAAAATAAAATAATATAAATATATTGTGATATATATATAAAAAAAATATTTTTAAAATGTTATACATTTTATTTATTTATTTATTTATTTATTTATTTATTTATTTATTTATTTATTTATTTTTAAAGTATTGAAGATAACATTGAAGGCAGACCAATTAGAATTTTCAATGCAACACAATTTTAAATACAGAATGTGCATTGAAATGGAATTTTTATAAGCAAATTCTAAATGAAGACATCCAATTAATGTAAGTGTAACAGTGTGGGGAAAAAAACTGTAATAATAAAGTAAAAACCGGGACAAAGCGAACACCTCTTATGAAGCAAAATGTTTTAATTATATTTATCAATATCTGATTCTGTTTTAATTTGTACCTGTAGATGAACATGGTGTATTTGCATGTAAACAACAAAACACCGGTTTGTTTTCACTTATTAAAGAAAAGAAATAAATAAAAATGGTTTTTAACTGAGGAAAAAGTTAGAACACCCTGTGCGTTAATAGCTAGTGTTTTCCTTTTTTGCTGAAATAACCTCATTCTGATTCTACCAGTTTCTGACGTGGACTTGAAGAAAGTTCCCTTTCTTCTAACTTCTATGCCTTAAGGTGGAGCTTGTTTCTGTGATGACCCAAAATTTGTATTTAAACATTCTTTATTTAATATATATTTTTTTAAATAATAATAATAAAAATAAATAAATCTACTAATTTCTGGAAGTGGCTTCAAACACACAGGATTTGCTGCTATTGGAAACTAATCTGCTCTGTGACCACAGCACACCAGGGAGTCGCTGATTTTTTAACAGTGTTTAATTCTATAAAGCGTGATGTATCAACGCATGATGTAATAACGTTTTCATAAGAACAATATAATCACTAATGATGGAATACTGTCAAATTCCTGAGACAAATATTACTAAGCCTGTTATAATGAATGAATTCTACGGTAATTTACACATTCATACACAGTCGTATTAAAATGGATTTGTGTTTGGTTATAATGCATTACTGAGCTTTTATAACTGCAAAATGAAAATACAAGAGAGAGCGAGAGAGAGAGAGAGAGAGAGAGAGAGAGAGAGAGAGAGAGAGAGAGAGAGAGAGAGAGAGAGAGAGAGAGTTGGTTATTTGTTATGCTAGACATTTGATTTTTTTTGTTTCTATTACCATGGTGTTATAACCTAGCTATAGTACATTATAAGCGTTATTTGCTTATAATTTGCTCTGTCATTTCAGAAAGAAATACTATAATAATGAATATACACAGTTTCATGCAGTAGTTTCATGTTAAAGACATTGTTATAAGCCTGCGTTATGTTGCATTAGTGTCTATCGTGTTAACATTCATGTGCTGTATTTTACATCATTACTTTTTTTTTTTTTTTTTTTTAAATCCCACAAATGCAATCGGTGCTTATTTTATTAAACCAGATGTATCAGCCAGTTTACTTTTTTTTGCCTGAAGAATACAATTGGAAAAAGGAAATGTTTCCGTACCCAATAACTAAGAGGTGGGGGAAAGTGTTAAAGCCACACAGGTCCACAGCAAAGACCGGAGTGTTGTGCAGACGAGTTAAACATCCTATTTAAATGCATTGAGACAGTTAGATAAAGCAGGAACTTTTACAGTTTGAAGAATTTCTTAGGGTTAGTCTCGGCTTTCAGAAACTGTTTTTTTTTTTTTTTTTTTACTAGCAGTGCAGGCTTTGGGACTCGTGTTTTCAAGTCAATTCAATTGTAATTTTTATGTGGCTTCTTTATGGGATTGGTTTCATTTATCGAAGCAGTGCTGGAACAGTAAATAAAGGATAATACTGTATAAGCAAACCACACACACACACACACACACACACACACACACACACACACACACACACACACACACACACACACACACACACGCACACAATCCTTTAGCCTAGTAAATAACTTTAGCTTATTTATCAGCAAACTTATATAATATTGTAGGTTCGTGCTTTCAATATTTTCAGCCTTGCAATATTTTTCCAATCTAATTTAAGCATAGCTGTGTAGAAAAGGGAAAAAAAAGAAGAAACCAAAAAATATAGCAAACATTTTTTACCTTTTAACACGGAACAGTGCATGAAATTTACCGTAACATTACTGTAAGCTAATTCTTATGAAAGCAGTCAAGGTTCTTAAATTCTTACTAAACACATAATCTAGAAAAGAAAAAGAGAGGAAAAAATGCTGTTGCTGAGCTGATGATTCTTCCTCTGACGTAACTGTAAAAAAAGAGTGAATTATTGAACTATGTGATGTATACCATGTGATGACAAACTCACCCGAGAACTGGCTTTTTTTTTTTTTTTCTTTTTAACCATTTGACGAAACGAAACACAGATCATCTGAGTTCACTGCGCCTAAGGATTCACAAGGCAAAGCATGTTCTACGCAGACTGATAATCTCCTTAATGTCATTTTCCTCTGGCATTTTAGGCAACAGGATCTAATTAGCATCTTAATTTTCCTGCATGGTGCAAACAGGACTCGTGTGATAACATACAGCTAACAGCACAACAGCTCAAGTATGTTAGCACCTTCCATTTTATACGCATTCGCGCATGACTTTAGATGGTTTTAAAACATTTTTAGAAAACGTGTGACGACACTATTCTCAATGCACCAAGATTCACCATGAATAATTCATTACAATACAATTTGTTAACGTCTCCGAGCCAATTAGCATAGAAACTGCTTAGCGAACTCACACAAGGACATAGAAGGTATACGCTTCTGTTGCCTGTAGGTTTATGAAAACGTCAGATATTTGAAACATAAAAAAGAAAAGGAAATAAAGGTACAGTATACGATTATAAAATGAACAACGCAACCTCACAACTTATCTATAGCTAATCTATTTGAATAAGAATGATATCTAATAAATAATTTCATCTCTTTATTGTTTTAACGACATATAATTAGACTCTACAGACAATTGAAACACGTTTCTCTGCAAAGACTTTTTTATTCTGAGCTTGCGATTCATGTTGTAGAGTAACAGCATATATTTTATACAACTCGCTTGAAAAAATAAAGACGACAGAAAGTTCCTTTGGGAAATGCAGTGTTAGAAATATTTCTGTTCTCAAAAGGCTTCTTGCACTGATTCTATCTGGATGCCACAATATTTACAATTTATTCTCTATTGCACCACTGAGTGTAAACTGCTGTATCTGAAGTTTTCTCAGGAGCTCCTGAGCTCTTCAGTGAGATGAGTGTATTATCACAAACAAGAGCCACCTATCAGGAAATATCAGGAAACATCCTGAGATGCTTAATGATTGTTTGATATTGTTATGTGCTGAGGTGATAGATACTGTAAGTAGAAAAGACTGATATAAATCATAACAACAACAGCAACAACAACAATAATAATAATAATAATAATAATAATAATAATAATAATAATAATAATAATAATAATAATAAAGGTTTTGTTCCAAACAGTACAATGAATCCAAACAAATGAGTTTCCAAAATCAAGAGAAAACATTTTTAAATATTTACATTACTGTACATTTTACATTTACCGCATTTGGCAGACGCCCTTATAATATACGTTATAATATACGTACTGTACATAAGTGCTTAAATCTCTAACATTGGATACATTCATGCTGCTCACTAGGTTATATACTTAAGATACCATGAGTTTAAAACATTGTTCAAAGTTACAATGAAAAAGTGTCAAAAGTTGTGGTTTTTATTTGTTTTTGTTTTTTTAATGCAAAAGATAAGGAAAGAAGTGCTAGTTGAAGTGAATCTCATTCAATCTTATATTTAAACTAAATAATACTATAAAAGTACTAAGAGTGAGAGTTCGAGTATTTCAGCTGTTTATAGCTGCTATAATGCAAGAGATAACAGGAAGCAACTTTTAGGAAGCAACGTAATTAGAAATGGATACGAAAATGAAATAATGAAAATGACTACTGTTTGTCAATTGCTGTGGGAAAAGAGGAATAAAACACCTCAGAGCATGAAATTAATGGGAAAATAAAATAAAAATAAATAGATAATAGATAAATAGATAAAAATTGTCCTATTATTATTAGTAATAATAATAATAATAATAATAATAATAATAATAATAATAATAATAATAATAATAATAATAAGTTCTATATATCATATATATTTAATAATAACATATTCCGTTGACAAATGGAATGCAAAACCAATGACTCATTTCTGTCTTAGATAGATAGATAGATAGATAGATAGATAGATAGATAGATAGATAGATAGATAGATAGATAGATAGATAGATAGATAGATGTTGTAAAGTTTAATAAAATATACTATATAAAAATAAAAAAATAAATATAAAGAAAAAGAAGAAGCAGAATATAAAATATTGAATGTAAAAATAGACTTTTGATACAAGCAACACCCAACTGTTAAGTAAAACAACTCACTTGAATTGCTGAGATTAAGTAAACTGTGTTTCCCAGCTGAATGCTGCTCACTCCAATAACCAAAATGACCACCACTCTAACTATTAACAGTGTTTCAGCTAATACACTGCACTCCATTTTCACTTAGAGAAAAAAAAAAGCATCCCTCGGCTCTGTTAAAACGAATGAATTAACTTTTAGCTGCTCAGTATCTGCATTTAAATTCATGAGGCTTGTCCTTTGGATAATTCATGAAGCCGCCTAACATCTTTATAAACAAACTTGCTAACAGCCTGGCAAATGTCAGCGAACAGAGCATTTGTAAATTCCGCCGCTGATAGCAGACGATGGCAGGATCTGTCCATTTTTCAAACTGGGTGTGCTCTGATGGTTCATTCTCAATCCAAGAAAAAAAAAAAAAAAGGCAGCAAAAAATGACCACTCAGGTCATCAGAGGCTGTTATCAACACAGAAAGCTATCATACATGGGAAGAGTGTCATTACCGTCACTCACAAGGCCACTTCGGATGATCTGGATGAAGAGCAGAAGGTTGCTTCTATAAACCTAAGTACAAGCTCGTCTGCGATTCAGGTCTCTTTCTCATGAGTGTGTCCATCAGGCGCCGTATGACACCGAAGCAGATGCGTGCCATTTATTCAGGGCGTATTGTGTCTACAAGAGAAGGTCGCTAGCATGAAGGAATCCATCCAGATGAAAGCCAGTGCGCTCCATTACATTTCGCCAGTTGGAGACTAATCATGGACGAAAGTGGCACTGTTACTTTGTCCCCTTGACATGTCAGCACCCGTGGCACATTTATTTTACTGAATTTGTGAGGGGGAATTGGTGTACTTCCATGATTATATATATATATATATATATACATATATATATATATATATATATATTTTTTTATATATATATATATATATATATATAAAATACAAGGTAAGACATAGGTATACATTTTCTGTTCTGGCACCGAGGTGTTCAAATCAACTTCCCCTAGGTGTCCGAACAGCTGATACACTGGCTGTCTTTAAACAATGAATGAAGACCTTCCTTTCCTTGAAACAATTCGACTAGCATTTATTTTCCCTGTTTGTTTTATGCATATATTTAAAAAAACAGAGTTTTAGGTTGATGTTATCCTAAATCTGTAACCTAGCGAACCAGTGTTAATTTATTCATCAATAGCACTTGATAAGGACATTTATATTTTTACATTTACATTTACATTAACATGTATATTTATATATATTTATATTTATATTTCAAAAAAATCACCTCAGGCACTCGAGCAAACTTACTATGAATACAAGGAACTTTCCCAGTATCTATAACAATAAAATTTAACCTCCTACGACCTGGTGTCCGCATACGTGGACATCACTGGTTCTAAAATGCAAGGCCAAACCAAAGCTCGGGTCTTAGGAGGTTCAGTATGCTGAAGTAACAAAGCTTCATACAAAAGAAGGCATGTCTCCACAGAAGACATGGACTCAAATGTCAATTAGACTAGCATCAATTTCAGATTTCTGGCTAATTTAAATTCTAGCTACTAGTAAATCAGATACTTCATTTCGTTAAGTCATTAACTTTGTAAATATAGATTTACAACAGGAACATTACAGTACAAAAAAATTCACATTATATATTAAAGTTGGAATGTTTTGTAGTGTGCTGGAAAGTTGGAGAGTTTTTTGAGTATCTTGTACAGTTGTAATTGTGTGATTTATAGTATGCTGAGAAGTTGGAATGTTTTGCTGTATGTTTTGTGATATATTTTAAAGTTGTAAAGTTTTGCTGTATCTTCTAAAGACGTCATTCTTTTTGGTTATTCTGTCTTGTAAAGCTTTGACCGTCATCTAAGACGCTTCTCAAGTTTGAATTAATGAAGTACAAAATACAAATCGTGCTACACTTATTATTATTTCTCCCATTTTTCTTATAGTACTGTATATGGCTTTCTGTACATTCACGCACTGATATTTTTAAACCAGAAGAGCAAAGAGCAGAATGTGAGAGAAGTCAAGTTTGCACTTATAACACTCCTATTAAAGGTGAAATCAATACTCACAGCTTACGCCTTGTGACAATATACACAGTATGTAGTAATGACTACTTTGATAAGCATTTCTTTGGAAATGTTCCTACTTTCCCACTTACAGTGGTGAACATTTCTTCCAATTATCTCTCTCTCTGGGGACATTGTCATCGCACGTACAGTGAAATCCTCAGCGTTATTTCAACTCCTGCAGCCTCCGTAATCTCCTTTAAAGTTTAGATTATAGCTACAAATGGATCCCAGTTAGCTCCACTTTGTCAGGATGTAATGTGTATAGTATAAGCAAAATTCCCAGGATTAACTGGAAATATTCTTAACTGGTGATATTTCACTGAAGCAGCTTTTTCAGGCTTTTTTAGTCTGAAGTCTTGAAGGATCATTATATCTTTTTCATTTAGAAAAACAGGAAAGTGACAACCGGGTGTAGCTAAATGACAAATATTTTTAAAGCAAAAGTGTTAGAAAGAATTATAACCATCAAGACAATAACTGATGCCATGGTAATTCTTTCTATGAACCAGTAAATACATTCACTACCTGTTATAATGCATTTATTAGGCAATATTCACATTGTTGTTGTTTTCATGAAAATGCATTATAACCTATGACAATGTTTATAACGCATTCATTAATTTTTAACAGGATGCATTATATAGACTATTTTTAAAACTGAAGCACTGCTTGCCCCATGTTATAAGTGCTTGTTAGAATATGTTACAGTATGAGCACTACATAATCCATCATGTTAACAATTCTTAATCCATTATAGAAATAGCTACAGAAATGCATTTTAATAAATATTTATATCGCACGAGGATTTAACTATGTTTATACTGTAGATCATTATAACCATGTGTATAGTTTGAGGGAAAATAGTTTGAAGTTTTGTTGTATGTTGTAAAGTGTTGTGTGTGTGGAGTTCGCATGTTCTCCCCGTGCCTCGGGGGTTTCCTCCGGGTACTCCGGTTTCCTCCCCCGGTCCAAAGACATGCATGGTAGGTTGATTGGCATCTCTCGAAAATTGTCCGTAGTGTGTGAGAGTGTGTGAATGAGAGTGTGTGCACTGTGATGGGTTGGTACTCCGTGCAGGGTGTATCCTGCCTCGATGCCCGATGACGCCTGAGATAGACACAGGCTCCCCGTGACCCGAGAAGTTCGGATAAGCGGTAGAAAATAAATGAATGCAAAATGTTTGTAAAGTTGTAGAGTTTTGCAATATATTGTAAAATTGTAAAGATGTGATGTGGTTTTAAAGTGTTGCTCTATGTCTACATTCATGTTTATTTTAGGTGTCATGAAGGCCTTTTGTAGTGTCATTGTCATAAACGTCTACAAAAAAATACAAAAGATCTAATCAAAGTAGTGTTAAAGCCGTGTATCTGTGAAGTCGTAAATAATCAGCAGACTTCCGTTACAAGTATTCACCCCTCATACAGTAGGTGTATTAACACCTTTCAGAGGATTAGCAATAATTCTTCAGTTATTCTGCGTGGAGCTTCACATGAGAGGTTCAGAGTTTTATTTTTTTCACGTTCTTCTGGATTACATTCAGATGGTGTTAAAAGAGATGATGTCACATACCTGTGATCTGCTGTCAAGTGTTTCATTTTTGCTCCTCCTCCACCTGCACATATTCAAATGCAAACACACAGCCAGGATCCAATCAAGAATTGCAAACACTCCAGCGCTAAATACTGATTTCACTGAGGCTTGTTTACACAGACCCTGCAGACGGGGCGGGATGTAAACCGATGAAGGTTGCAGTTTCGATCTGAACTCTATATTTATCTCATCTGTTAGAGTTTGCATATTCCATCACTGCATTTCATTCACAGTGTTTCTTTTGGTGGAATGATAATTGCCTGCTCAGAATATTTAAACACTAAAAGTTAAAAAATAAATAAATTTTTTTTTAAAAATTGGATTTAGATATGAAATCTGCGGCCCCCAGATGGTCCAGCGGCAGGATCCCACTCTCTGCTGAAGAGTTAACTCTCAGTGCCGGTCCCAAGCCCAGATAAATATGGGAGGGTTGCATGCGGAAGAGCATCCTGTGTAAAACCCATGACAAATCTTATATGCAGACCACGTGATCTGCTATGGCGACCCCGAACAGGAAGCAGCTGAAAGAAGAAGAAGAAGAAGAAAAGAAAAATGATATGAAATCTGTAAATTGATTTTTTTTTAATACAGTAGCACATACAGTATACTGTAGTCTTCATGACCCAGTGAAACAGATGGTTTTCTCATGTGAATAATCTTTACAAAGCTATTTGCTAATTACTTTTAGCATTAAAGATTTATGTTCAGTGCAACACTAATGAATAAAGTTTGTTACTGAATATAAAGTAATAGACTGTAATGTAAAGTGCAATGAAATATCATTTTTATACAGACATAGTGACAGTGATGATGGTCCAAGGGGCCAAAATACAAGAATCATGGTTGGAGATTTTTTTATTTTTTTTATTTTAAAAGATTTTCCCTAAATCTTCTCCAAGTTACCGCTATGCAAATAAAGTATTTGTAAGATATACCAAAAGGAAGCATGTTTTTTTTTTTTTTTTGTACAATGTACAGTAAGTGCTTGGAGTTTGCTAGATGCTGCTGGAACCTAAAACCCATGTAATATGAAATAATAATCCAAGAAGACATAAATAGTGCTTTTGTTCAACAAGTAGACAAATGCTTAAGTTTTATTGGAGAGGTGAGAGGAGAATGGCAAGACATGTTAGAGCGGACGAGAAAGCAAGGCTAACTCAAATAAGCTTCTCTTCACAGCCATAATAAGCATAAAAGTATCTTAGAATGCATAACCTGTCAAAGTCTTGTACAACATCAGAACACTACGTTATCGTGTTCCAATATATTCAGCAAAAACAGGAAAATGGGGATAAAATGAACACCAAATTGAGTCAAGAAACTTTTTTTGTCATTTTACCTATATACTGTATAGATGATGTAGCACATGACAACACAGAACTAAGGGCTAAGTCAAACTATTATAAAAAAGACACCAAAAAAAAAATTAGCTTAGGACCAGTGCAAGACAAGAGACAGAACAGACAATACAATACACTACAGAACAGATACAGGATATCTAAACAGGTTGTGTTGGTGGCAGTGATAGTGGTGTAGGAGGTAGTGTTGGTGGTACTGGTGTCGGTAGTGGTGGTGATTGTGGTGGTAGTGGTATTGGCAGTAGTGGTGTTGGTGGTGGTGGTAGTGGTGTTGGTGTGTCGGTAGTGGAAGTAGTGGTGGTGGTGGTGGTGGTAGAAGTGTTGATTGTGTTGGTAGTGGTGTTGGTGTGGTGGTAGTTGTATTGGTGTGGTGGTAGTGGTGGTAGAAGTGTTGATTGTGTTGGTGTGGTGGTAGTTGTGTTGGTGTGGTGGTAGTGGTGGTAGAAGTGTTGATTGTGTTGGTGTGGTGGTAGTTGTGTTGGTGTGGTGGTAGTGGTGTTGGTGTGGTGGTAGTTGTGTTGGTGTAGTGGTAGTGGTGGTAGAAGTGTTGATTGTGTTGGTAGTGGTGGTAGAGGTGTTGGTGTGGTGGTAGTTGTGTTGGTGTGGTGGTAGTGGTGGTAGAAGTGTTGATAGTAGTGGTGGTGGTAGTGGTGTTGATAGTGGTGGTAGTGGTGGTAGTGATGGTGCTGTGATGTGGTGGCGAACGTATTCGTGGGCCTCTTAATACCAAGCCATATTTGAACATCACAACCTGCACTTTTGCTGATTATGTGGAACATTTTAGAGCCACAGTAACATAATAATACCTTATAATGGCTTATTACAGCATTATAATGTCTCCAAGTGATCTTAAACTAGTTCCATGTTCAGGGTTCTTCAGTCACCATGTATTTCCATTCACCAGATCAGAATCTAATAAAGCATCTTTGTGTTGTGCTAAAAAAGATGACACTGTATATGTTATATATATATATGTTTTAATAGTAGAAATTCTGTAAGCTTCAATATTATGTTTACATATTTACTTTAAATGTGAGTGAAAGATGCCAATGGTTAAGCCATGAAGACATTTTTTTCAGAACCTTTCTACAGAACTTTACCAACCAAGACCACCAATTTTAATTACTTTTAATTTACAAGAGCAACCCATCCAGAGCAATCAGCCAAACATATAATTGTTCTATTAAACTCTGCTGAGGGTTTACCGTATCTAACACCAGCAGTCTGTTACTTACTTAAAGCATGAAGCAATTTCCATCTGAGACATTATGTTAAATTCACACGCCACATCTGCATGCACTTCCTTGAAAACGTTATTCGGAGGAATTACATGTCGGTTATCAGCCGCTACCATTTTGTTGACGTTAAATGCCCGGCTAACAAACGCTATGGAAGCCAGGAAGTCATTATGAATGTGACTATGCCTGAAAAGATTCCCCTTTATCTTGCTGTCCTTCGGGATAGTGGGGCTAAGGAGATTAATGAACGAGGATCAGCTGAACTTAAATATGACAAGAGAATGACAGTTCATTTCAATGGCAAGAAAGGCGGCTGGGATTTCTGCAGGAGTGCCACCCGTGTGATATTATTCTGCTGGAGATGATGGTGCATGAGAGGATTCCTTTTGGGACTGGGATTTTGGGGGTCAGTGCACATCTTCCAAATATGAAGAGCACAGGCCACAGCACTTAGCAAGGAGCTTTAGAATGTACAGCACGGCACTTTGCAGCTCCATGGAGTTCAGCAAAGAGCACTTAGTGCTTTCTGGGTTCTCCGTAATGCTCCAAGCTTATGGGTGGAAAAAATTTTATATTTTCTTTACTCGCTTTTGAGAAAAATCTTTCACTAAAAGTCTCAAAGGCTCCAGTTTTTACACATTTATATTTTTTAAACACACATACATATCTTATACCTTATCTTATATAAACTCGTCTTTTGGAGGAATATTCTCTGGTTTGACAAAACAAAAATTGACCTGTTTGGCAGCAACAATTATTATTATGTTTGGAGGGAAAGAGGAAAGGCTTGCAAGCTGAAGATCACCATCCTAGCCTTTGAAGCATGGTGGTGGCAGCATTAGGACTGCTTTACTCCAGGATGCATTTGTGAGCGTCACAAAATTAATGATATTATATGCAATTTATTGTACATTACAAATTCATAATGCGTGAACATGAACTGTGTTTACATTATTACTTTGGAGAATTCTTGGATTATTATTTTTTTTTTTAAGTTGAATGCTTACTTTTTACAATATCTTACAAAAATCTCACTTTTTTACTACATCAAAGGCAAAAGGCAAAATGTATTTTTTAAGAGATTTTTTTTGTATAAAATTTAAATGGAAATTAAATGAAATATTTTTTGTTATTTTTTTCTTCTGAAGCTGTTGAGCTTTGTGTGAATCTCTAACCTCCTGTTTATCCAGGGAGTGTGTGATTTTCACAGAACATTATCAGCAAAGCATGGTATTTTATTTATTACACCCATAAATAATGCAAACTGGAATCGAGTGACAGTTTTAACAAGATAGCACTTATAGGTGAAAGCATCCAAGGAAAAGATAAATAATAATAATAATAATAATAATAATAATAATAATAATAATAATAATAATAATAATAATAATGCACATATTCTAAATAAATAAATAAATAAATAAATAAATAAATAAATAAATAATCTGCAGTCAAATAATTTATATTGCATATAAAGCAAATTTGCAATTGCAAATAATGTCAACTGGAATATAATGGCAATTTTATAAAATATCTTTTTATGGATGGAAAATACTACTACTACTACTACTACTACTACTAATAATAATAATAATAATAATAATAATAATAATAATAATAATAATAATAATAATATTTAAAAAATAATTTTGTACATTTCAAAATAAAAATTCTACCTTCTAAGCATGAAATATTTTTATTTATTTATTTATTTATTTATTTATTTATTTATTTATTGTTTGATTGTTTGTTTGTTTGTTTGTTTATTACAGACTGTTCTCCTCAAAATAGCATCCTAAATTCACCGATGTGCACAACCTTTTTTTAATACTTTCACAAAGCTGCCCTTTTGTGTAGTTTTTGTCATATTGTTAATTTTCATTTCCATACTTTCATTGTGAAAAACAATTTATTATAAGATGACCACAGGCTGTCCAAATGGGACATTTAGCCTCCTGCGGTTTGGCCGTGTGCGGTGAGACGTTCGCACGAACAAACCGCCTTCCCTTAGACGGCATTAATCAGCAGAGCGAAATGTCAAGACCAACTCCTGCTTTCTTTTTATTGATGGCCTTGAGTATGATCTCTGTGTCCAGCTGGGCATTTATCATATAGCAATTACTGAAGCTGCAGGATAATAATCTCAGGTAAGCTCATTTACAACACAATGTTTCTGTCAATGAATTCATTTTTGTTCTTGCTGAACGAACAGGATGATAAAGTTCTGAGGTTTTACCTGGATAATAATTCAAAAGTAAATGTGTTTACGCCATGTGGGAATGCACTGGCTGCTGTTTAATTCAGAAATCAAAACCTTGAGAAGTCCCAATGCCGTCACGAGGGCTTCATGAAAAATACATTCGTGTTAGCACATGACATCTGTTGTAGAAATGTTCCCGAATCTTAGCGTGGTTCGAATCCAGATGTGCAGATAAATGGGTGTATTGAGTTGTTGTCTCGCTTTAATTGGCCACTGAGAGGCTGCTGAAAAAAATCTGTGCAGAGACTCATGAGAGAACATCGCCTTAGGCGGCTTTCCTCGTCAAACTTTACGCTGTTTTAATTGCAGTTTGATTGTATTCCTGACCTTTGGTCTTCTTTACAAAAAATAAAAAAAAATATTTGTCGTTAGAATCATTTTGGATTACTCAGTGTGTCTCTAAGGCTCCTAGGGTGTGCATTGCTTAGGCTTTCTTCTAGGACACTTGGCTCAAATGATAAAATTATGTTGAAAATCGGATATGGTCGACGAGCGACAAGCATTAAATAAATTTAAAAAAAAATACAAATCTGAATTATGCCTCATTTGTGGGTAATTTAAATTCTCGCAGTTGAAGAAAAAACGGATGTCTGACTCAATAAGAAGATTAAAAGCAAATATAGTTGCGTCAAGCCGTGCTCATTAGCATGTCAGCTTTAAGTCTAACAGCTAGAACTTGGCTTTAGTTCATAGGATTTAAGTCATTTTTTTTGCCAGATAACGTAACTGTCATCATGTCAACTCAGGCAAGAAGGCCAAGCTGAGGCTGGATATACACCCCCACTGTCTATAAAGTTATATATATATATATATATATATATATATATATATATATATATATATATATATATATATATATATATAGTGTGTGTGTGTGTGAGTGTGTGTGTAAAAAGAAAGAAAAAGAAGTAAAAAAAAATAAAATTAAAAAAAATGAAAAGGTGGCCTAATGGTTAGAGACTGACTTGTTACCCGAAGGTTGTGGTTTCGAGTCTCGGGCCGGCCACGACTGAGGTGCCCTTGAGCAAGGCACCGAATCCCCTCCAACTGCTCCCCGGGCACCGTAGCATAAATGGCTGCCCACTGCTCCGGGTGTGTGTTCACGATGTGTGTGTGTGTGTGTGTTGATGGGTTAAATGCAGGTAATGAGTTCTGTGTATGGGTCACTGCACTTAGCCGTATGTCACGTCACTGTCACTATATATATATATATATATATATATATATATATATATATATATATATATATATATATATATACATACAATAGGGGATAATATAGGGAGGGTTCACTACACAACCTAAATGGGTCAATCTCTTGCTTCATGAAGGGAATCCCAAAATAGTCTCACAAAAAATATAATTATTTTGAAGGATTCATCGAAAGGAACCAAGTGTGGTTCTATAAAATTCAAGTTAGATGCTTCATTTTAGAATAATTGATTATTATTATTATTATTATTATTATTATTGGTAGTAGTAGTAGTAGTAGTAGTAGTAGTAGTACTTCTTTTATAAAGTTGTTTGCGTTTTTCACTTGATTAGTTTTAGTTATTCTACTTTTAGGACTTTGTGTCACAATATGATGTTTCGGCACATATTTAGGCAGAAATAAAACAAATTTTTAATGGTTTACAAACTTTCAAGTGGCAGTGTACAGTACAGTATGTGGTGAGTGTGATGGATTCAGGAGCTTTTACATCATGAAGGCTGGATGGTGAGGATGTGGCACTGATGGGAATTATGGCTACATTTAACATGTACATGTTTCAAATGCAACTTTAATTACAGTTCTATGTTCACATTGGCCAGAAAAGTCAGGGTGAGTAACCAGGTTACAGGTCAGTCGATTAGCAAACAACACAACATGGGCTACAACTAGGACTAGAGTTCAGTACCTGAGAATTAATGCACATCATGTAGGCTTGCTAACATCAGTGTGAACTGAACATTATCTTCACTGTGTGTGTGTGTGTGTGTGTGTGTGTGTGTGTGTGTGTGTGTGTGTGTGTGTGTGTGTGTGTTTAATCAGTAGCTGGTTGAGTAGCACATGGAATGTACACAATGTTGCACAAATGCATTGGAATTAATTAAATTCAGTGACCTTTTTTCCAACATAGAAAAAAATGTGTGTAAAACTCTCCAAAATTAGAATTTCATCCTGATATGTAAAAATTCTATTTCTTTTTTTCTTTCTTTTCTTCTTTATCATCCTCATATTTCCCTCTTATCTAATCTCCTCTTGGAGCTCAATGTACAGTACAGAGGTGATGTTGCATGTTGGATGTCTGAGGTTGAGTTATTAAGTGTGTATTTTAAGATTCTAAAGTGATGTGACATACAGCAAAGTACGGTGACCCATACTCAGAATCCGTGGTATCCCGAGACTTGAACCCACAACCTTAGGGTTAGGAGTCAAACTCTCTAACCATCTCTAACGATTCACTGATGATCATCACACGGCATGTCTTCAATCTGAGAACTTTTCTTTAGTGTACAGTATATCCAGCAGTAACGTCAGCTTTCTCTCACCGCAGGTTGTAGAAGGATGTCTGAGTGGTGTGTGAGATGAAGCCAGATGAGGCCTGGTTCTGACCTGTAGGCCACTGACCCCTGTTATTTAAGTCGTCTTACAGAAACAAAGCTCTTCTGTGACATTGTGAATATTTTCAATATAGGTTTAAACTGCTGTGAATGCAGGATCATCTCAGGACACCGCAGGATCTTTTGCCCTGACTGCAATCACCAGGAGAAATCCTGAGTGTCATCGAGTCCTCAAGGGTCCCTTCATAATTATGGAATTATTTAAAGATATCAAGGGAATATTTTAGAGAATAATAGATTAAAAGACTCTGATAACACTGATATGATGACTGGTTTTAGCAATAAACTAGACAAAGTTTCTTTCTTTCTTTCTTTCACTGTTTTATTTTCTTTCCTTCCATCCAGAATTGCAGTGAATAGAGGAAGGAAAGGAGGACGAAGGAAAGGAAGGAAGAAGTAGGGAAGGAAGAAGGAGGAGGAAGGAAGGAAGGACGGAAGGAAGGAAGAGGGGAGGTGAAGGAAGGAAGGAAGGAGAAGGAAGGAGGAGTGAGGGAAGGAAGGAAGGAAGAAGGAGAGGGGGATGAAGGAAGGAAGGAAGGAAGGGGAAGGAGGGGAGGGAAGGAAGGAAGGAAGGAAGGAAGGAAGGAAGGAAGGAAGGGAGTAAGGAGGGAAGGAAGGAAGGAAGGAAGGAGGAAGTACAGGGAAGGAAGGGAGGCAGGAATGGAGAAGGAAGGAAGGAAGGAAGGAAGGAAGGAAGGAAGGAAGGAGGAAGGAGGAGTAGTGAAAGAAAGGAAGGAAGGAAGGAAGGAAGGAAGGAGGGAAGGAAGTGAAAGAAGGAAGAAGGGAAGGAAGGAAGGAAGGAAGGAAGGAAGGAAGAAGGAAGGAAGAAGGAAGGAATGTAATGGGCGAGAAGTGAATGAATTAAATATTAAGTAAATAATTAAGGAATTAATTGAGTGGATTAATTAATTAATTAATGATAAGTACGTATTAAAATTATTAATTATTTAATTTTAATTAATTCTTATTGGATTAAATTAATTATATTAATTAATATTAATTCAAATTATTTGTATTTAATTATTAAATATTAATTATTAATTAATTATTATTTTTATTGTCGTAAATTAATTAAATTAATTAATTAAATAATTATTGGATTAACTTACATTAATTAATTAATTAGGAAGAAATTAATTAGGAAGGAATTAGGGGATTGAAGTAATTAAGTTAAATCATTAATTAATTAAGTAATTAATTAATTAATAAGTATTATTGTTTAATTACTTCCTTCCTTCCTTCTTTCCTTCCTTCCTTCTTGTCTTTACTTCCTTCCTTCATTCCTTCCTTCTTGTCTTTACTTCCTTCCTTCCTTCCTTCCTTCCTTCCTTCCTTCCTTCCTTCCTTCTTGTCTTTACTTCCTTCCTTCCTTCCTTCCTTCCTTCCTTCCTTCCTTCCTTCCTTCCTTCCTTCCTTCCTTCCTTCCTTCTTGGCTTCACTTCCTTCCTTCCTTCCTTCCTTCCTTCCATTCCTTTTTGTCTTCACTCATTGTGTGTAAATATCCTCCCAGGTTGCATTCAGAAATAATTATAAATCATACATTTTTTTGGAATTCTATTAAAAGGATATGCAATTTTTCTGTAAACGAAAAAAAGATTTGGAGAAAAATTTAGCACAATTACAAGGTGTAAACGTGTTACTTGGTAAATATTATCACCCAGAAATGTTGGGTTTCGGTCCTGAGCTTCATCACATGAGCTTCAATGGCTTTTATCTTGCCCTCCAAAATAACAGCATGGGCTCCTGTGACACTCCCTTCTTCCTGTCCTGTCAGCATCCCTCACCAAACCGCTCTTATCAGCTCTCTCGGTAAACATGCTGCTTTGTTCTTTTTTTCCCCAGCCCATCTCCGCCAGCCTCCCAGGGCATCCAGAGCATTCCTTTGTGAAACAGATGGGCAGGTTAATGCCATACTGGGCCATTTAGCAGCTCTCTGTATGGACTTATCTCCGCCTGGCAAACCCTGTGGCATGGGGATTGAACCCACAAGCCATGGCTTGTGCTGATCGACAGGATGAGGAGTAATAGAAGGTCACACAGTCTGTAGTGTGACTTTATCATGATTTTAACAGCAAAAATCTCTCCAAAGCCCGTTGAAGCTCCTTGAGCTGTTGGATTCCACCTGGTGCTCATGGTTTACCTTTGTGTATGTTAGCGTCACTATAACTGGCCCTTAACGCTGGATCCTCTATGGGTCACGTTGTAGTCTGGGGTTAGGAATGTTTGCTGGATTTCAAATAATCATCTTAACATTTGGACACTGCAATGATGACCATAATAATAAACTTTCTGGACTGATATTTTTTCGGTAGATGTATTAATTTATATCAGATTATAGTTCACAATTATTGGCAACATTGTGGATATATTTATTTATTTATTTAGCTTTAAATACCCTTCATACCTAAAAGGTTCTATAGTGACAACAAAGAACACCTTTGGCTCAAAGATTTTCCTGAGATAAAATGTGCTTTATGCATTTTAATATTCTGTTCTATTTTATTATTGTCTTTTACATTGCTTGGTTTCGGTGTAAATTTATTTGAGAGTTCAATATGTCACATAAACTCCTTTTTCTCTTTCTTTCTTTCTTTCTTTCTTTCTTTCTTTCTTTCTTTCTTTCTTTCTTTCTTTCTTTCTTTCTTGCTTACTTTCACTGTTTTAATTTCCTTCCCTCCATCCATCCTTTCTTCCTGTCTGACTTCACTTCCTTCCTTCCTTCCTTTCTTCCTTCCTTCCTTCCTTCCTTCCTTCCTTCCTTCCATTCATTCATTTTCTACCGCTTATCTAAACTTCTTGGGTCACGGGGAGCCTGTGCCTATTTCAGGTGTCATCGGGCATCGAGGCAGGACACACACTGGACGGAGTGCCAACCCATCACAGGGCACACACACACACACACACACACACACACACTACGGACAGTTTTCCAGAGATGCCAATCAACCTACCATGCATGTCTTTGGACCGGGGGAGGAAACTGGAGTACCCGGAGGAAACCCCCGAGGCACGGGGAGAACATACAACACACACAAGGCGGAGGCGGGAATCAAACCCCCATCCCTGGAAGTGTGAGGCGAACGTGCTAACCACTAAGCCACCCTGCCCCCCCTATTGTGGAAACAGATGTGGCAAAAATAACAACATCCATAGTAGCTAAATAAATAAATTTAGTGTATTATATATATATATATATATATATATATATATATATATATATATATATATATATATATATATATATATATATATATATAATGACTAAGTACTAGTATACTTAAGTAAAAATGACCTGGTTGCTTCTTGCCCGGGGCTAATATTGTCTGTGGATGGATAGCAGAGATGTTGCTAGATCATACAATCTGTTTGCAGTGAATATCTTTGTCTAAAGAATATATTATGTGTAATAAACAGAGACCCCATTGGAGCAGGTGCTTTCAGACAAATGTCCTTCCTTGGTTCTGCTTCAAAGTACTTAGTATATCTCAAACTATTTCAAATGTCTGCTTGTTTCACCTCCTACAGCTTCCCGAAGCAATTTGCCTGCACAGCTGATGAAGGACGTTTGTCTGGAATATCCTGTTTCTTTGTAAGCTTGGGGTATTAACGCCTTGCATAACAAGCTGGAATTCAAAAATGAATTAATTTTACTATTTGGTTTACACACACAAAAAAAAAACATTTATGACACAAAGGGTAATTAAGCAGACATTTGTTGGATGCATACGTTTCACCCCCCTGGGTAGGAGCAGCTGGGAGATGTAATACCCCAGCTGCAACTCTCTCTATCAGCTTTATACATCTGGAGCCTGATATTTTTTCCCATTCAACTTGGCAAAAAAATTGCTAAAGCTCTCTCAGGTTGGATAGAGATCAGTGTCTCAGATTGGATGTTGGTGAAACAGCAAATGTTTTGGATTGAGGTCTGTGCTTGGGCAGAATGCTTCAGATCATAGTCTTGTTGGAAGGTGAACCTGTGTTACAGCCCTGAATCTCTTGCAGACTGGATCTTAACCTTGATCGATTTGCCAGGTTGTGCTGGTGATGAAAAGAATCGAAACACCGTGATGCTACCACCACCATGCTTCTGTCAAGGAATGGTTGATAAACAGTGGCATTTAATTTTGAAAATTTCCTTTGTGAAGGTTTTCACATGAACTGATTAGCATCCTGATGGCATGAGCATGATGACCAGTTTCCCAGCTGTTGTTGGTGATGAAAAGAATTTCTATAACACAATACTACCACCATTATGCTCCATCATGCTTTTTTACTTTTCTGTCTTAATCTATTCCTTTCTTTCTTTCTTTCTTTCTTTCTTTCTTTCTTTCTTTCTTTCTTTCTTTCTTTCTTTCTTTCTTTCTTTCTTTCTTTTTCTTTCTTTCTTTCAACTTTATCCCATTTGTATATTCAATGTTTGTTCTTTTGCTTCATCTTTCCTTTTTGTGTCTGTCTTTTTTTACCTTTAGAGGCTTTTTTGTGTATTTGTCTTTCTTTCTTTCTTTCTTTCTTTCTTTCTTTCTTTCTTTCTTTCTTTCTTTCTTTCGTTCTTTCAACTTTATCCCATTTATACTGTATATACAATGTTTGTTCTTTTGCGTCATCTTTCCTTTTTGTGTCTGTCTTTTTTACCTTTCAAGGCTTTTTGTGTATTTGTCTTTCTTTCTTTCTTTCTTTCTTTCTTTCTTTCTTTCTTTCTTTCTTTCTTTCTTTCTTTCTTTCTTTCTTTCAACTTTATCCCATTTGTATATTCAATGTTTGTTCTTTTGCTTCATCTTTCCTTTTTGTGTCTGTCTTTTTTTACCTTTCAAGGCTTTTTGTGTATTTGTCTTTCTTTCTTTCTTTCTTTCTTTCTTTCTTTCTTTCTTTCTTTCTTTCTTTCTTTCTTTCTTTCTTTCTTTCATCGTTTGATCTTTTGTTTCATAGTTTCATCGTTGTTTCATCGTTTGATCTTTTGATCTTTTTGTGTCTGTCTTTTTTCTTTACTTTCCTAGCCCTTTTGTGTATCTGTTTGTGACTTTCTTTCTTTCTTACGAAGCTTCGTCTTTCCTTTTTTGTGTCTTTTACTCACTCTTCTTTTTTTTTTTTAACTTGTCTTGTTGGAAGGACGTCACATGAACTCTTTAGCATCCTGACCACCTTGACCAGTTTCCCACTCATTGCTGCTAAAGAAAAGCATTTATTCTAACACACCGCTACCACCACCATGCTTCACTCTATGGACAGTGTCCTCAAGTCTCAAAGGACTTCTTGGGTTTCAGCCTAAATGTTCCAAATCAGTCTAATTAGACTACAGAACCTGTATCATGCATGTCTAATTTCTATCATGTATTTTAACATGCTTTATTCTTTCTGCCTTTGCTTCACTTCATCTTTTGTTTAGTAACAAGGTGAAGTTGAAAGGATAATAAGAAATAATACTTCCAGCAAATAAAACTTTTCTGTCAGGTGCGGGCGAATCGACCAGGGTTCGCCTGACTCAAGGGCGAGTCTTTCCCTCTTCAGAAGTCAACATTGCTTAAATATTAAATAGAGAATCCTGCTACAGCTTAATCTGTATGCGTTAATAAAAGTGAAAGCGGTTCTTTTACAACGAGCCAGGTTCTGACTAATCATCACTGAGCACCTTGGGTGTTCATTCCAGCTGTATACCATCCTAATTAATTCCCAGTTACAAAATGGTATTCAGAAAATTATTCAAGACATCAAATGATTTGAATAATTTAAACCTTCTTACCAAAGAACACCAAGACATAGGTGACCTAGGTATTTTAATTAAAATCTTTATATATTTTACTACCATGCACACTCCATAGGTCCCTTTTTCTCACATAGAGTACATGCTTAAAAGTTGACTATTTTTAGTCTGTAACATTTTAATTTAATTATCTTTACACAAGGGGGCATGGTGGCTTAGTGGTTAGCATGTTCTCCGCCTCCGCCTTGTGTGTGTGGAGTTTGCATGTTCTCTCCCCGGTCCAAAGACATGCATGGTAGGTTGATTGGCATCTCTGGAAAATTGTCCGTAGTGTGGGATTGCGTGAGTGTATGAGAGTGTGTGTGTGCCCTGTGATGGGTTGGCACTCCATCCAGGGTGTATCCTGCGCTGATGCCCGATGACACCTGTGATAGGCACAGGCTCCCCGTGACCAGAGAAGTTTGGATAAGCGGTAGAAAATGAATGAATTGATCTTTACACAAATTATAACCTGGATTTCTAAATGTTTTCTGCTTTCACCATACCAAGGGCGTCGATTTGGGAACACAAAGGGAACACTCAAGGGAACACTCAATTGTCCCTAGCAATAATTCGACCAAGCCTATATATATACACTGTATATATTTATACATAACCACTGATATCCATCTGTGTCTTGTACTTTTTTACTTATTTCATTTCACATTTATCCAGGAATCATTAAATAAGATGGAAAATATTTTACAACGGCGTTCTGTAAAAATAGCGCAACTTGTGGAACACAAAAGGTTAACCTATTTACCCCCTGCAATGAATCCCGCCTCTGTAACTCACCTCTCTAAAAGGATTGGCCTTTGACTTTTTTGAGTCCTGCCTCTGTAACCCACATCGCAGTTTGATTGGCTTTGTCTTTCTCGCTAGTGTGTTGAGGTCAGCTGCAGCTATATTCCGTTGTATGAAGCAATATGCAACGTGATTATGCAGGTTACCGGTACTGTATGTGAGGAAGAAAGTATTCTTATAACAAACCAGCGTGAAGTTGGCCCTCCACCCAACGCAAAACATCAGCAAAATAGTCTCGTTCGTTTGTGCTTCGTTTGTGCTGATTTGTGCCGCTAAAAGTTTCGTTTGTGCTGTTTTTGTTTTATAATATTAAACACTGAATTATTTGTGCAACAGTTTCATGCACTAAATACAGGGAACCTTGTGTCACACATCGATTCAGGGGCAGTGTTTTTTACAGTACGTTACAATCCCATATCAACCAGATGAGTTGCAAATTTAAACATTAGTGTGTATGAATTTGTTTATATCTATAACAGTCACTTAAATAGTGGAATATCAGACAGACAATTGACTGTTGCATGCCATTATTAGTTTATAAATAATTACAAATCGTAATACACACACACAAACAGACGCGTGATGTGATGCTGTCTGAGGATGGAGGCAAAAAACCTTTTATTTATGTCCCCACCAATTGTACTTACTGTATGTCCCCACCAATGTCAAAATCAAACGTACGCCCTTGCACCATACATATGAAAATCCGTATGCGGCCAATAAATATTAAATAGCATGTACTAAATATTAGCACTTCACTCATGCGAGCACTGAGCACTAAAACACAGGCACTTTTAATATTCATGCATGCTAATACTTCATTAAAGGTACTCTTTAACCCTGGTGCTTATTTCGCCCACGGACCTTCAAAACACTAACACATCAGCTTAAGGTACAGTAAAATGCAATTAAACTAAATTATTTTGTATTCATGGCCACTTATGGTATTTATTTATTCACTGAATATCATCTCTCTCAATCATGAAGAAGGTCACCTCTGTTACATGTGGTCTTTATCTCAATCTTCTTTTTTTTTTTTGTAATTCATATACATATATTTTTTCTCCAATAATTTCTTACATATTTAATAGTTGGATAAACCTAAAAAAAATATATTTGTATATTCTATTGTGTATGTGAATGTACGTGAAAAAAAAATGTGAATCCCGATTTTAAACGCTTATCGAAACAAGTATGTTAAATCAAATCTTTCATTTGATTCATTTTATTTCATAAATAAATAAAAACAATCACGGATGTGCAGTAGTGTGATAAAAGCTGGTATCCCTGTTGTCTAAGTATTCAGTACATGCTGTTCCAGCTGTGCACCAGGTCATGAGGCTGTAGTCTTTTTATATTAATGTCTGGATGGATAGAAGCAAAGAGATAAAGTAGCCTGCGATTCACATTAGTGAAAAAAAAGGTCACCTATTGTGTCGAGTGAATATCTTTACTGAGGTAAAAATACAGCAGGAAGTTTTACTCAGCATTAAAACCATACCTGGACTATTATCAGGTGAAGAGTGGGGAATTATTTTGAACACATTTCATGAGTTAAAATAGTGTAATTGCTATTTGTTTTTTTGTTTTTTTGTTTTGTTTTGTTTTGTTTTGGGTTTTTTTTGCTCACCTAGCAATGTAGACATTTTGCTTTTCTAGCTAGCATTTGCTGAAGCTTTGGAAGTTAGCAGTGTTTATTTTCATCTTGGTTGGTAGATTTTACTGTAGGTCTGAAGCCTTCTGAAATATCTAACTCCCAAATGATGATATATAATTCTATACCTATATATGAACGACATAACATTTTATGTGCTTTTTGAGCTGTAAAAATAAAAGATCACAGAAAGTTTTCAACCAAATGTCAGATTACTTCATTGTAGTCTTTGTTTTCGTAGTTTTTTGAAATTCAACCATGACTAAATTTGGTCTTGGTCAATTTCCAAGCATGTGCCAGTTCTCCTGTAGTGTACAACAGCTACACATCCTTCCACTGAGTGACATGAGGACAGTCTCTCCGTCCTCTTCCACATACAGTACTGTGGTTTATGTCAAGTGTTTTAAAAATTTTGGGCCACGGGTGACTTACTTTAAAACAAAACACACACACACACACACACACGTTGCTTCAGGTTTCAATAAGAATGCTCTTCATGTTGAACAGGACAGCGTATTGAGTTTCTGATTGACGCCACTTAGAACTAAAGAAGCAACAATTACAAAGACTTGACAGTAATGGCTTAGGAGTTGGGAGGACAATTTTCCTGTCTGCCTATAGAGACACTGTCAGCTAGATGTTTGACAAAGACTTTGTGTGGTCAACCTTAAAGCACAACAGCAAATAACACTGCGATCTGAGGAAGAAAAAAGAAAAAAAGGCGACTGCCTTGACTCAGGCCGCCCGAGTTGCGTCGCTTTAATTAAGCACTTGTACTTCAGGAGGACGAAAGGTGGGATGTCAGTCAGAAGTGGTGCTGGAGCTCGCTCATGCTTCCTTGTTCGAAGTAATTACAATGTCTGTCAGGACGTGATGTGGATTGGTCTGCTTACGCTATAGTGGGTGGATGAGTTTATTACGTCTTGCTGATGGGTGTTTTATATGTGAAAATGTTTTTCTTAGATCACCTCTAAGCTCTGGAAGAATGTACTAGAGTAGGGGGTCCTTTTTTTGTACCCTACTACTACTACTACTACTAATAATAATAATAATAATAATAATAATAATAATAATAATAATAATAATAATAATAATAATATAAAAAGCTTTGCCACCAAGCTACTACTCCTGGGCCCCTGAGCAAGGCCCTTAACACCTCAAATGCTCAGCTGTATAAATGGGATAAATGTAAGTTGCTCTATATAAGGGTGTCTGCCAAATGCTGTAAATGTAATAATAATCATTATTATTCTTATTCTTCTTATTCTTATTCTTATTCTTCTTATTATTATTATTGATGTTGATGTTGTTTTTTTGTTGTTGTTGTTTTTTATTATTTATTTTTAAAACATTATTATTTTGTAAAATTATATATTTCTTAAACATAATTTTACATTTGTCTTATAAGAGAATGCAGTTTTCCAATTTTATTGACACCAATGTAGCAAACAAACACTAAGAGCTCAGTACTCTGACGCATGAGGCAGAAAAGTGGCCAGGAGATCAGCAGACATTAACTAGACACGACTAACTCAGTAAACACGGCATGAGCTCTGATCAAACACTGATCAAGACAGACAGATAACAAAGACAGAGACACTGGGGGTTATTTAGAAGGAGCAGTGAGATTGCTAATAGCAGAGTGCTGTCAGGAATCAGGTGACAATGAGGGGAATTGCAGCTGGACTGATGGTCATGTAATGAGGGTGTGGGCCGAGTTGGATCATGGGAGTTGAAGTCTGCAAGTTTATTTGATGTATACATATATATACAAAAAATAAATAAAAAACAATTTCCATGTGATCTGTTCATCCATGGTTATAAATATATAATATTAGGGCTGATGAAAGAAAAATTATTTACATTAACATAAAAATTCACATTCACATAAATCGGTATCCTAATTTTTTTAATTCACAGAAATAAACTTCAAATCAGTGTAGAAGTGTAACACAGACCTGTGAAATATAGCCACAGAAACCATTATCACCATTATCAAACCAGTTCAATCCAAATCTAATCAAATTTTTCCGTCGCAGATCATTAGTGCTGATCTAGAAGCTAACACCACCCACTCCGAGAGCCTGCTAGTCATACGGTAACGACCGGGCCGAGCCATGATGCTCATCATTATGATAAAAATGTCATTTCTACATCTGAGATTACTTCCAGAAATAATCATCTAGAGTTAAAACATCATACTCATCGTACATCATACCTGACCAAAGGTTCCTAGACAACATCCAAACTGCTTGTATGAAGAAGGAAACAGAACAACCTTTAACTAGTAGCATTAGTTACTTCATCCAAACTACAAGCTCAACTTTGTGACTTTTAGGTCAGTAGTACAAAGCTACTACTGTATCATCACATGGAAAAGGAAAAAAAAAAAGAACAAAAATAAAATGTAAAATGATCGATCTGTGTCCTATAACAGTGACGCTCATGTTTATAATTATTGGAAATCTGAAGTCTGATTTTAAAAAAGGGAATATTTTTGGGTTAGAATGATCCCTATGTGATTTTGAAGATTCCACAGAGCCAAGAAAAAAAAATCAAAAATGAAAGAAAGAAATGTACTTTTAACTTAGTAATATGACAATTTGTGTATTTTTTTTTTGTACTTAATATTTTTTATGTTATATTTTTTATATAGATTTTTTTTTTATTATATCATAAATACATTCTATACAGACACTTAGGACCTTAAAAAAGTATATTCATTTAAAAAAAAAAATAAATAAATAAATAAATAAATAAATAAATAAATAAATAAATAAATAAAAAAACTAAATAAAAACAACCTGTTTGAATTTCTGACTGTGAACTTCACATGCGCTCTAACTGGAAAAACACAGCAGTTTAAAAATATATATTTAAAAAATATGATTTTTTTTTATTATTTTTTCCTCCTTTTTTATAGATAAAATGTACAAAACATAAAAAATAAAAACATTGAAACAATCTATAGCAAATATAAAATAGATAAATAATATATATTTAAAAATACAATATAATCTGTAGTAAATATATATAAAGATTTTTTTTTAATTATAGAGATGAATAGAATTAGCATGTCACATGTTGTCCAAATCTAACAAAGTTTTTTCTTCTCCTCTCTGTACTGTCAATCCAAACCTTTTCAACAGACTTGACTTGTACATAGTTATTAATTGGATTTAATGGCATCTCTGTGTTTTCAGGATGAATTGGAGTAAAACCATTTAACACATACAGATACAAACAGTGGCATTGTTACCCCTCTAGTGCTCACAATCACTTTCAAATAAAACAAATGTTATGTCATTCAATATTACTGTTAAACACATTCAAAAGTAGAGATGCTTAAATAATATAAATATCATCTCCATCATCATCATCATCATCATCATCATCATCATCATCAACAGCAGCATCTTTATCATCATCATCATCATCATCATCATCATCATCATCATCATCATCACATGATGCAGTTTGACTGAAAGGCCAGTTATAGACAGAAAAAAAAATACAATGCACAAATTATTACATTGAAATTTTCCAGTGCTTTTATTTAAACCATTGCATTGTGGGAGATCCAGATCAAGCTGGTCAAAATGTCTGATTGAACAGCAAGTAGCTGTAATTTGTATGGCACGTATGAAAGCGGTAGCTGATTAATGCTGTCATGAGCAAGTGGAAGAAGCGGAGTGTGTGTCAAAAAAAACTAAAAAAAGAAAAAAAAAGTGATGCCAGTGTACTGCTGTTCATGTTTTTTTAAATGTTTTTAGAAAACATTTGATGTCTGGTTAAAAAAAGTATTTCAGTTAGAATGATCACTATGTGATTTTACTATGATCCAAAATTCCACAACAGCCAAAAATAAAAGCAAAGAAATTTGCACTTGCTTGTTTCTCAGCAACATGGCAATTTGTCCTATTTATTTATTTATTTATTTATTTATTTATTTATTTATTTATTTATTTATTTATTTAAATATTAATTATAGCTTAAATACAGCTAGATAACAGCACTTTTTCTGAACTGAAACAAAACCCATCCATGATAACTCAGGTGCTCAGCATATGTATGTTGTTTACTAAATATATAGCTAATGTTATAATGTACGAACTTAGCAACCAAAGTGCATGAACACACATATGGCCAGTGTTAACTACTAGATTAATTATTTTGGTATATAATAAAAACTGCTATGCTGATTTCATGCTAGACGTGTTTGCGTTTGCTTCTGCTCGGGTCTCAGCAGGTCTGGCAGTTTAGCACAAAACTATTTATTTACCGTCCTCTACATGAGGCAGTGTAAATATTCTTCATGAGAGGAGGCTGTCACCCAAGCTTAGCTCTTCATCAAAAACAACCCTAGCTTGTCAAGGACTAATGTGAAGGTATATATCAAGGCAAGACCATCACTGTTTGGGAGACACAATGCTTCCCAGGAGAGAATCTGCCCTCTTGAAACATGCTCTATGGCAAAATATGCTATGAAGTGCTAGGAAAATACAGCTACACCTGTTCCACTCAAGGTCAGTTATTTTTGGTATGATTTCATACATGCACTTGCAACGTGCACTTGAATGGGATTAAAGGCTATTAAAGGTTTCTCTGAGGACACAATTGAAGCAAATCCCATGCACTGTTGATTTAACACTAATTTGCATTGAAATGGTAAAAAAATCATTCTACAAAAACTCCAGATATGCAACATTACCTTCATTATATCAGATTTAGAAAATCTAGAGTTGTCGGAGGCTTCTAGATGTATGAGCTGTTGATTTTGGACATTATTTAAATGGTATGTTTGTTTTTGGGTGGTTGTTTGGGTGATTGATAATCTTTTGGTTTGGTGAGTGGATTGATGTATAGGTGGCTCATTGGGTAATTAATAGGTTGCTTAGGTGCTTGGGAAGATGATTGGGTGATTGATGGGTAGGATTGTTGGTTGGTTGATTTGTTAGTAAATTGGGTAGGTATTTGTTAGATTATTTCATTGAATTATTGGTTGGTTAGTAGATTGGATGGGTATTTGGTAGATTGTTAGCTTGTATGATTGGATGGTTAGTAGATTGGATAGGTATTTGATAGATTGTTAGCTTGTATGATTGGGTGGTTAGTAGATTGGATAGGTATTTGGTAGATTGTTAGCTTGTATGATTGGATAGGTATTTGGTAGATTGTTAGCTTGTATGATTGGGTGGTTAGTAGATTGGATAGGTATTTGGTAGATTAATTCATTGAAAGATTGTTTTTTTTATTAGATTGGATGGGTATTTGGTAGATTAATAGATAGGATGTTTGGGGAGTTGGTAGATTAATAGATAGGATGATTAGGTGGTTAGTACTGTAGATTGGATAGATATTTGGAAGATTCATATATTGGATGATTGGGGGGGGCGGTAGATTGATAGATTGGATGATTGTGGGGGTGTTAGATTAATAGATAGGATGATTAGGTGGTCAGTAGATTGGATAGGAATTTGGATTGGTAGATTGGTTGGTATGTCGCTTAGTTGCTTGGTTGATAGATGGATGATTGATGGGCAGATTTATTGGCTGGGGTTCTTAGATTAGTTGAGTGGTTGGTAGATTGGATACATACGTAGATACACTGAATGATTGGTTGGTTGTTTATA
This sequence comes from Tachysurus fulvidraco, assembly GCF_022655615.1. NCBI lineage: Eukaryota > Metazoa > Chordata > Actinopteri > Siluriformes > Bagridae > Tachysurus > Tachysurus fulvidraco. The sequence continues at coordinate 4,435,593 of NC_062519.1, read as the reverse complement.
GAATGCAGACAATTTTTATTTCACCAATTGTAATTCTGTTTGTTTTTGCAGATAAAGACTAAAATGTGATACCAACTTTTGCACATCAGTTAGTATGTATTTCAAAATGTAATAGTCAGTTTAAAATGTAAATATCAGAGCATACGGTACCTGTAATTACCAGAGTCCTGCCTAATAAATTCTATGTATGTAGTGAACTATTCAAAATGTCACTGCGCATAATGTCACTGTACAGAACAGACAAAAATGTCAGCGTTGCTCTTTCAAGCCTCTTCAGTTAAGAATGATGGTCTCCCCAGGTGAGAATTGTTAGACCACACACATTCCAGTACACAGATTGCATCCATTTTCATGTTCAGTTTCTTTTTGTGTGTTTTTACGTGAACTAACAAGCGTTTTGTGATAAAGCAGGATTTATTGCTGTCAGTTGAGCTGTTATATTGAGCTCTAATAGTGAACAACATCAATCTGATTCACTCCACTTCAGTCCACAGAGGAATTACAAATCTGCCAGATGTTTCAGGGGAACTCACTGGTTTGGCACAGATTGTCTCCAAAAATCTGTTGTTCAGGATGTACGTCTGCAACACACACACATCTGTGCTATATGTCTGTTTTAACACAACATTTCAAGATACTTGAATGTGTGATTAATTTGCTTCACATGGAATTTGTTCAAAATGATCCAATGCAAAAGCTCAAAAGTTTCTACAAAGCTAGAACTGGACACAGATCCTACTTTACTCTCCTTTATATAAATCTTTTTTTTTTTTTATGCATAAGCTTAAACATAAACTGTCTATCACTGGGTAAGACGGTCTGACATACGGATATTGTCATGCCAGCATGATTTGCCATGACACTTTACATCCACTGATATAAAAATTTTAGAGGTAATTGTGATAATAGCTGATAAAGGTAACAGCTAAAGTCATATTATCTATTTAGAATGTTTTATGAGAGATATCATTTATATTATAGAGAAATATTACCCTATTAAGACGGATTAGCTTATTACTTATTGATAGATCAAATCTAAATCCTATAGGAGTGCTAAAAATAAAAAAAAGGTATTTATAATTCCAATATGGACTTATTTGATAAGAAGCCTTTGTGAAAACTAATATCTTATCTTATTTCTTAAAAGGCACTTTGCTTTATGACAGTATCTCATATCACTAATAATATATAGAGAAAAAAACGGGCTAACTAGAGCACACTTAGCCCTTGTGTCAGGGTACGTGGTCATTAGACAAGCTCTCGTTATGGCAGCTAAAGAAGCTAGTCACAACGAAACAAAAATTACATTAACACCTGTAACGACACATTAATACCTGCGATGTTTACGACCTGCTCATGCTAGTCTTATACCCTAAATGTTTACGATGAGCGCATGTGATGTTTTATAACTTTTGTATATGGAATCCATGATACAGAGCGAGTAACTAATTTATGAATTATTTATCGCTAAATGTGTTCCAACACCTTTGACAGCAGATCTAAAATTTAGCGCGGTTAACATACACGTCATTAAAAGCAGAAGGACTTACCGTTTTCAGCCAGTAATGTGGCTCGAAATATTCATTTTAAAAATCTATTCCGTGTAGGTGATGTTTCTGTTCTTAATGGAAACTTTTCTAAACGTGCTTTGTTTATTTTGGCGAATCTGCCGTCATCGCCTTCAAAAAGCAGTCAGCCGACGCTGTACATGTACGCTAGCTCTGCCAGCTCTGTAGTGCACAAGCACTCAGGAGACTTCAAGCACACAACCGCTCCAGAAGATGAAACTGATTTTTTTTTTCTGGTGCTGTGAGTGCAATATCACACCTATCACACATATGAAAAGTCTTCATTAATTTAACCTATTTACACGGATGACAATAAATTCCCATGTCTGAACAACTTTGCCATTGTCTGTCCTGTCATTCTCCTGTATTCCCAGATCAAGCGATTCATCTCTTAGTATTAAACGATAAACAAAACAATAAAGAAATAATAATAAGCTTAGGGATAATAGCAGTCATTTCCGTGCACACACAAGTCCAAGTTTAAATCCAATTTATCGTTAAAAACGATGCTATCAAAAGTCAGTTCTTGTCGATTTTTAAATTTCCATCGAGATCAATAAAGTATCGATCATGATCTGTCTGTCTGTCAGAAGTAATTGGAACAATCCCTGGCCAGACCACTAGGGGGAGCTGGGAAACATTTTATTTATGTATTATTGTGTTTATTCCCATGTTGGCGGTGCCACGCCCTTTCCAAATTATTCTCCCTTGATGCACGGCTCTATATAAGTTTGCCTTGCCAAGCTTCGTGTTTCTCAGTCATTGTATTGATATTAGAACGTGTGATTTGTATCTCACGTGGCATGTGCCGATAGGCAGCAATCCGTTCTCTATTTACGTAGAGACCTGTTCCCAAGATGCTCTGCAGTCATTAAGTATTGCCATGTCTTTTGTATAGTTTGTTCATTTATATTACGTTTAATTACAAGGAGTAAACACTCTGGTGGCGTTTCTCGGTTATGCTATCTATCTATCTATCTATCTATCTATCTATCTATCTATCTATCTATCTATCTATCTATCTATCTATCTATCTATCTATCTATCTAAGAGGAATTGTATATGCTTTGTTAGTATAAACTTTTGACTATAAAATTAAAAATCCTCAAAATTCCTGCTTGGAAAGTTAAACATATCTCCTCACTCCAGAGTTCAGCACATGATGACAAATCAAGAAGAATTTAATCACTTAGCCGGCATTATGCTATAAAAATAACTTAGAAAACATGAAGGATTTTTTTGAGGCTTAAACACACACACACACTTTATATTCCAAGCCAACAATGAGCAGTTTGTACATCAGTTGCTGAATAATGCATTATAAAAAAAGAAGGCTGGCTTTAACTAGCGAGCCCTTATTCCTTTCCTTTATGCTTGTTATAGCAGCTTAATGTCTCCCATTGTGTGCTGTCCATTGCTGTGAATAATGCATCATACGCCGAGTAGAAAACGAGAAGCAAGCCTGCAGGGACGACACCAAAGAGACTCCCAATATGAGCGGCTTCTTATTTTGACATAATACCAAATCTTAGCCTTTCTTCTTTTCTTTTGGTTTAATATTTCCCCTCAAGTTATCATGGATTTTTTATTTCCTTATTGATATTTCATAAGCATTTTATATGTGGGGTTGAGTTTGCGTTGTGTTTATTAAGAAAAGCAATAACTGGAGAGGACTAAATCAGAAAAATAGCTAGTTCTTATTATAAATAAATAGAAGCTATAAATAATTAGAGTACATCTCAGAGTTTCGATCTCATGATGGACGATAGCGATATGACAAAATTGTAAAAATATTTCAACTTTCGCAGGGCGGGCAATCGTAGCAGCGTATGTGGTACTGTATGATAATTCGGGCTCCTGCCTTGCTGCCTTGTGAGCTGCCTCGCCTCTAGCCTCTAGCCTCTAGTGATCGACAGAGTGCAGTTGCATCAGCGGAAGGCCGAGTTTTTTTCTTCTCCTTTATCATCAACATCCTCATCTTCCTACAACTAAGCTGAAGTAGCCATCAACAACCTAACGTTGTTCGAGGATGCAGACATCAGGCAGGATCTCAGTGAGTAAGAATACGATACGATACTTCAATGTGTGTATGATGCCTAGCTTTTTGTGTGTGATATGTAGCTTTATAGCAGATAAGATTATTTACTGAACAAACATTCTATTAGATTGCATTAGCCAAATTTACTGTTAAATTATTACCAGATTCCAGTGGACTACTCCATACAGATTCTATAAAACTGCTGTGTAGGATACATCATGGTCCGACTTGCTATATTATCTAATTACGATTCGTAACTCGGGGACTAGCTGTATGTGTTTGTTTGTTTTCTTATTTCCATATTTAAATAAAAATAAATAACTAAATAACTTAATAAATAAATAAATAATATTATATTATAATATATTACATTACATTACATTGTATTATATTATATTATATTACATTACGTTACATTACATTATATTATATTACATTACATTACATTATATTATATTATATTATATTATATTATATTATGTAAATCTGTCTGTCTGAATGATTTTTGAATGAATGACTAGTTGAATAGTTACGATTATTCTAATATACAAATAAAGTGGAGAAATATATAAAAGCTGCATTTTCTTAAACACTGAATAACAGAACAAAATGAACGTCTTCAGGTTTTGGACCAACGTCACCCACTTTTAATTAGTAACTCGGCTAAATACAAGGATATATTCAGTGTCTCCTAACGTTGCTATTCTACACTTTTGCTCAGGTATTTGATCTGTTATGAACAATCTCGGATGTTCACTTAGTCGCCGCCTCCTATTTCTACTTCCTTATATTACCACTGGGCTTATGAAGACGTTCTCTTTGCTTGATATGTTGAAATTCAGTATCGATGGTCTGACGGTCTCTATTAGAAATCCTAATCAACTTAATGAACTGAATACTAAACAGTGCATGATAAAATCATTCAGAACCTTATTTATAGAGGTTATATCACATCCTAAATATTCATTATACATTCATTATGTGTAATGGGAAACGCATTGTTACAGAATTAGGAAAACAGTGTGTGTGTGTGTGTGTGTGTGTGTGTGTGTGTGTGTGTGTGTGTGTGTGTGTGTGAGAGAGAGAGAGAGAGAGAGAGAGAGAGAGAGAGAGAGAGAGAGAGAGAGAGAGAGAGAGAGAGAGAGATAGAACGTTGTAGCCGACACACACACACACACACACACACACACACACACACACACACACACACATTGAAACCTGAAATTTATTTTGGGATAAGAGTATGAACAGTTAAGGGTAAAGTGAGGGCCAAGGTTAATGACTAGGTTTCCTTCTAACTTCATTCATAAGACTTCAATTATTGTCCTTTGTGATTAAAATTCCTCATCCCCAATCTCACACAGTGTACAAAAATCTCACACAATGAACTTTAATAAGCTCATCTCACAAAAGTGTAAAATTGTTCAAGTTTAATGAACAAAAGAGAAAAAGAAAATAGTGGGTTGGATTGAATTGATTTAATGAGTTCAGACCAAACAAGAGGTTCATAGGAACGAAACCTTAAGGAGACAAAGTAAAAGTTTGAAACCTGTTTTAAAGAACTGGGGGGAAAAAATCGTAAAATTTTGATCTGTTTCATTGTAAATTTGAGTCATTTTGTTCCCCACATGGCAGATATGCAAAGTAAAATAAAAGAAAAATTATAACATAATAAATAAAGAACTAAATAAACTAATAAACAAACAAACAAACAAATAAATAAATGAATAAATAAATGAATAAATAAACGAATAATAATAATAATAATAATAATAATAATAATAATAATAATATTAATAATAATAAAATCAAAAATGAATTTAAATAAAAAGTATATATTTACAAAAAATTACTAACTTATTTATTATATCAAAAATATCAATATAATTTATGTAAATATGTAATATTTGAATCTATTTCTGGTTGTCATTTAATTTATTTATAATGCAGTAGCTGTGCATTGTAACAAACAGTGACACTTATAAGGTGTTATAACACATAAGACGTATAACAACTTAATGAACCATAATTAGAGCATCACATAAAGTCTTATGAATATGGCCTTAGTAGAAATTGTTACCTCGATGAAAAGAGCTTGATGTTCCCCGAATTACACGATATTTTATACTCAACTGATAAGTAATTCTTGCTACTCCACTCTGCAGCAGTAAAATTCACCTCCAGTTTAGAGAAAGTGAAACAAAACATCTCAGAAAATTTTTTATCCTGTTCCTGGAAATGTCACGAATTAAAATGTCAGTGTTTAAAAAAAAAAGCATAATAACCATTTGTCTGTGTACTCCTGAAGTTTTCTTATGGAAAAAATAGCAAGGTTATATATAGAGAGTAGGATCTGGTTAAGAACGGTCAGCGTCTGTGTCTGTTTCAGGATTTTGACCTTAGACCGAGAAGGAGAGAAATATCCAGCCTGATTGGCAAATTGTCTTTGTGTGTGTTTGTTTGTTTGTTTGTTTGTTTGTTTGTTTGTTCAGATGCAGCATCATATCGAGTCTGGAGCCGAGCTGTGTCTGTGTCTGTGTCTGATTGATTCCAGATCTATTACTTTTACATTTGATTGCTCTGCATCTATGGACTGGATATATTGTTTGTCTTCTTGTTTGTATTTTTTAATGAATAACAGATTGTGTTGCCTCTCATCCCCCCCCCCCACACACACATATACACACACACACACACACACACACACACACACACACACACACACACTCGTGCACATTTTTTTCGTGCACATGTGATGACTGTGATGCCTTGAAAATGAATGGAAAGGCTTGAAAAAAAAATAATGGTTGTACCTGTCAAAGTATTTAAATTGCTACACATCATAAAGAGAATGAAAATCAGGAGATCAGTCTGGACTGACACACACACACACACACACACACACACACACACACACACACACACACACACACACACACACACATGGAAAAAAAAACTAAACCCAGGACAGCATATATCTAACATATTTATATTATTTACTCTAACTGCATAATTGTGTATATTATATAATAATAATAATAATAAAAAAAAAAGTTTTTCAGTTGCTATGGTCACAAACTTACAGACACAGAAAGAAAAAAAAAGAAACACATTTAGCCTAAATGGATAATTGTGTCTTCCTTAAAGTATTAGATTTGTTTTCTTTTTTTCCCCAGTTGATATGGTCTATAAAGTAATAAAAGTCTTAAGGATGTACTGTAATAATTATACCTGCTGAATTCTTGAATCTGATTGGTCGGAAAGTGTTGCATAATATTCTTTAACAGAGACTCAGATTTCAAGCTACATTTTAATTCAAATCACATCTTTGTGTTACTTGTTCTGATATGTCATTATTTCCATAGTAACTCAATCCTGTATAGGATACTGTATAGTGTTTATGGAAGGAGTCTCCACTTCCAGGGCTTTGTATTGATCAAGTTGGACGTTTTCCGTCACAGAACTTTATTTTATTTTATCATACTCTTTGGTTAGAAATAAAAATAGGCTGTTGAGGGAACGACCATTTATAGCTACTTGTCTCATCAATTTTACTAAATGAATAACTGAGTCTTTGAGTAAAAAAAAACCCATAAAACATGTAATTGTTGCCCAGGTGCTATAATCTATAAGGAATAAAAGACTTCAGGGTGTGCAATTATAGTGAACAATTTAAATGCACTGTGGATGATTATTTTCTAATTACAGTCTTCCATATGGATTTTTTATTCATTAAATCAAAGGCATTTAAATGTCTAAATACCATGTTTAGTTGTATTTTTGTATTTTTGAGTTTTAAACATAACTTCATTACTTTTAATGCCTTTAGTTGCTGTTATGCGTTTCCACCATTTTTTCATTCATTTCATTCATTTTCTGCCGCTTATCCGAACTACCTCGGGTCACGGGGAGCCTGTGCCAACTCCGGCGTCATCGGGCATCGAGGCAGGATACACCCTGGACGGAGTGCCAACCCATCACAGGGCACACACACACTCTCATTCACTCACACACTCACACACTACGGACAATTTTCCAGAGATGCCAATCAACCTACCATGCATGTCTTTGGACCGGGGGGGGGGAACCAAAGTACCCGGAGGAAACCCCCGAGGCACGGGGAGAACACACGACGCGGAGGCGGGAATCCAACCACCAACCCTGGAGGTGTGAGGCAAACGTGCTAACCACTAAGCCACCGTGCCGCCCTACGTTTTTTAATTATTTTATATATTAAAATTATTTGGTTACTTGGCACCACATATATTTGATAATATATTAAACTTCACAATTTTTACATTATCTATAAAATCATTTCTTTCATATTTTCATAGAAAATTTCCATAAAAAAACGTGTACTGTGAACCTTCAGACATTTTCCTTCCTTTTTTTAGATATTCTTCAGAATGCATCACAGCCTATAAAAGAGACTCTAACTCCTGTTATCATAGTGAAGTAAGCTCAGTTTGGTCCATACATCTGACATTACCCAGCCGTTTTGCTTTTGAATTGATCATTCTGGCTTTGGCCTGTCCTTTTGATTGACGAGTTTGTTTTTGTCTACTTTGGTCTAGTCATCTTCACCTGACCCACGCCTGGGTTTTGACCTCACTCTTGCATTACGATGTGGACTTTTCTATTTTGCCTCAAAGTGTTTCAGGACAATTGCGTCTCTTTCTACTTACCGATTTTATTGACCCTCTGATGCAGTTTTACGAAATTTCCTTTTTGACCCAAACAGTGGGAAATTAAACATAGATAAATAAATATATAAACATTACCCAAATCCATCAATCTGTCTGATCTGTTATGCGTCTATTACCGCAGATCATATATTAAACAACTTCATTTCCGCACAGTAAATCTGGATGGCCTTAAGCTTGCATTGATTGACTTCAAATGATATACGATCTGTTTCATTATTTGCACCTTGACATGCAGGCTATGATTACAAAGAAACCTGGCTAACAACTTTTTCCCCTATGACCTTAAAGACGACCAATAGGGAGCACGTATTTGCCTTTTCTGCATCTACGTATTTATACATCTCTCATCTCATGGCATAGCTCATAGTTAATGGATTCCTGTGGGACTGATGCTGGTCATAAATCAGCCAGTCACGCCATGGCTCGGTTATAAATGGTGTGTTCCGGCGAGCCCACACTACTCAGGAATTGTCAGGGTCAGGGAGGAGACGGTGATACACAAATGATAGAGATGATGGGGTGATTTGTCAAGAGTTCGGCCTGCGTTCATCTTCATTTGGTTGAAAACTGGGAATTGGACAGATTAAAAAAAAAGAAAAACAAAGTAACCAACTAAACCATCATATCATTAAATCTTTTTTTATTTTTTTTTATAATGTTTCACTTTAAGCCCCTTAGTCAAGGAAAAGACATTTTATAAAAAAAAAAAAAAAATCCTCCACAGAAGAGAAAATCCATAGGGGCCGAAAAATACAGGCCTGCAACACCCCCCACGAACAGGAAGTGGGGCGACGTCCTCCACAGAAACAAAATGTGAAGCGAAGCCCCCCATCGGACAAATGCGGGGCGATGTTATAGGACATCGAAAAAAAAAAAAAAAAAAACTCGGGCTGGCGACATGGCTCGCAACCCGGAAGTGAGGCGGTGCCCCTCGCGGAGAAACCGGATGCGGAGCGGCGTCCCTCACCGAAAAAATGTGGACAGAGGTCACCAAACCCGTGAAGTCCAGGGGGAAAAAAAAAAACAAAACAAAAATGCTCCCACGATAATCCGGTCCAAGCTCTGCTATACTGCTGGGTCCTGGTGCGGCGGAATTCTCTGTCATGACGCGGGGCAAGGAAGCGGACCCAAACGCAGGATAGCCAAAACATAACAAAGGATGTTTAATAACAAAGGAAACACTAAACAGGACACGGACTCAAGACAAGACAAGACATCAGTAGATTCCGTGCTGCCATCGGTAACGCGGCACACTTAAATACAAAAGACAATCAGATCCAATTAGGAACGTGTGTGGAAAGGGCAGGGCAGACATGTGACGAGGAACATAAACAAACAAGTGCACGTGGCCAAAGTCCGGGCTGAGTCATGACAGTCACACTAACAAGACTCCTAACAATGGCACTTCTTACAGAAGATTAGAAGGCAAACTAATCGTTCAATTCAATTCATATTTATTTGTATGGAACTTTTAACAATGGACGTTGTCTCGATGCAGCTTTACAGAACTTATGAAATACAGTACAAAAAGTTACTTATAGAAATATTAATATTATACAGTAAAATTAAGATTAATATTAGACATTTTTAAATATTATATTTAAATGTGTTTGTATTTATCTGCAATGAGCAAGCCTGAGGTGACTGAGGTGACCGTAACAAGGAAAAACCCTTAGATGGAAGAGGAAGAAATATTGAGAGGAACCTGGACACTGGAGGGTGTGATTATAAACTGTTATAAACACCAGAGAGTGTTATTATGAATAATGTCCTTTCTACAGTCAGATACAATCTGACAATTGTGTATTGATTAGGAGTTTGTAGTCCTAAAAGACCGCATGGAGTTGGCATCTTCTCTTACAAAATTTTCCAAATCTTCATGAAACTGGATCTGGTACAATCTCTAGATGCCTCAGGTTCCTTACAGGGTTGGCCTCTTCTCAGTGAAGGTCCAAAATCTTCATGAAGCTGAACACAACTGGAGCTTGTACCATCTCTGTGGAAAGAAATTAGCATAGCTGCTGTTCATAATTGTGGAAAAGTGTGTCTGAACCCCAAACACTGCCAGAAAGGCTATTCCAAAGTTTGGGAGCTAAAAACAAATTCCGATATCCAGGGAACTGAGTTTTGTGATGTCAAAGAGTGACAAGGAACGTAACATGTTAGAAGACTACTGTAGTTAGATACATGTTAGCTAAACCATTTAGAGCTTTGTTCGTAAGTAGCAGCAGTAGCAGCAGTAGTAGCAGCAGAACAATTCTTAACTTAACAGGTTGCCAGTGTAAAGATGATAGAATTGTGGTTATATGATCATACTTTCTTGTCCTGGTTAGAACTCTGGCAGCTGCATTTTGGACTAACTGTAGGACAACCAAATAGTAATGCATTACAGTAGTCCAGTCTGGAGGTCATGAATGCATGACCTAGCTTCACAGCATCAGATAAGGATTGGTTTCTTAGCTTGGCAATATTTCTAAGGTGGAAGAAGGCTGTTTGTGTAATATGGGCCGATATGATTATCAAAAGACAAGTTGCTGTCTAATATACTGTAACATCCAGGTCTTTCACTGTTGATCTAGTAGTTACAGTACATCGCTCTCAATGGAAGTTGAACTGTGACCGATAAGTAATATCTCTGTCTTATCAGAATTTAACAATAGAAAATGACGGGTCATCGAATCTTTTTAATCTCTTTAACGCACTCTGTTAACCTAGACAATATATGTATACAGTATGTCAACTGGTTTGATGAGATATACAGTATACTGTAACTACGTATCATCAGCATAACAACAGTAACTGATCCCATGCCTTCTATTGAGGTATACTGAGGTCCTAATACTGATCCTTGAGGAACCCCATAATAAACTGGAATATTCTCCATTTAAATCTATAAAATGATGTCAATCAGACAAGTGGGATCTAAACAAACTCAAAGCCTGTCTCTGAAATACCTGTGAAATTTTGTAAGTGATCTAAGAGAATGTTGTGATCTATAGTGTTGAATGCAGCACTAAGGTCAAGTAGAACTAATAGTGACATGCAGTCTTGGTCCGAAACTAAGAAAGAAAGCTAATAGCAAATTAACAACACAGTACAGGTAAACACAATCAGATAGCGGAGATTGGACCAACACCAAAACAAGGCAAAACATCACACAGAGATTTAAAAAAAGCTATGATGAATATATCAGTTAGCGTGCTCTGATTACATTTACAGTAGACATGACTTACATTTTATACAACTGAGGATTGCAATTGAGGGTTAAGGGCCTTGCTCAGGAGTGTAGCGGTGGCAGCTTGGTGGAGCTGGGATTCAAACCGATTGGTAGTCCAATACCTTAACCACAAGGCTACCACATTCCATCCAAAATGACCATCGATTTAACCCGAGTTAGCTTTCGCTAATAGCTAAATGCAAGATATCTGATATAGCTCATCAGATAAGGATTTGAGTAACGGATTAAAAAAATGTGGGTGTGTTTTCAAATCCCAGCGCTGCTAAACCTTCATACATGGGTGCTTTGATTAAAAGCAAGACCTTCAGCTCAGGTTTATGCTGCATCCATTGTAATTTGCTTCATCAACCAAGGGAGCTAATATTTTATACCATGTAAGATATTCCAGTAGCTCACTGTACTGTAAATATGCCAAAGCTGTTTACTGTACAGTGTTATTATACAATGTACAATCAAAAAGCCATATGCTGACTGGGAGCAAATGAGTTGACCTCACGCTTTGAGAAAAGTAAATCATTTCTTTCATCATCTCTGGCTGATTACTCACCATGCTCGTATTTCATTCATTCGTTTTCCATTTCTCAGAGCATTAAAAATGTACTGTTCCTTACACCGTTGCATGATGTGCTCTGCAAAACGCTGCATCTTGTGTGCTTTAAATCCCCCAAGAGATGCTGACCTATGTCACGTCTAATTACCCAGTGTGAAAAACATCAGCTATTCACTTTTTCCCAGAATAGATATTTTTGTATTAAGACCCAAAAACAGATGTGTGCCTATGAGATCTAAGCCAGGGAAGAAAAATAGAAGTGTGACAGCCTGGGTCTGGAGAGGCAGCGAATTAATAAAGATGTAACAACATGTAAGGGTATCAATAACATTGAGTACATTTAGCTTTCTTAATTTGTGTATTTATATCTTATTTTTGCTTCAGTATTTTTTTTTTCATTATATTTTATTTTATTTTATTTATTTTTTTATTTTTTTATTTATTTATTTATTTATTTATTTATTTTTCAGGTGCTTTTTCAAAACAATATTGCTTTCAGTTAGAAAGCTCTGTAACATACTCTGGCACATATATCACAAGAAGTTGCCAGCTCATATCGAAATGTAATGATCGGTTGTTTTGTTGCTGCGAGTCGCTGTATGTGTAAACACAGCTTTACTCTCTCTTTGGCTATGCAGTTATACCTCTAGGTGTGAATATGAGTGTATTCCCGGGTGTATTACTGCATCATTCCCAAGTATTTGGATACTTCATACTGTATCATACTTATATAAAACCCACACTATATGTATATACCCTTATTCAGTTATATGTACCTATTACTACACCTTCTGTACTCTTATTTATGAGGGTATATACAGTACTGCCACTTGTAAATAAGCTATCTATGCACTTCTGGTTAGATGCTAACTGCATTTTATTGGCTCTGTACATGTACCTTGCACAATGACCGTAAAATTGAATTACAGTAGGTACTGTACACCTTTCTAGTACCGGGTTGGACCCCCTTTTGCCTTCAGTACTGCCTTAATCCTTCATGGCATAGATTCAACAAGGTACTGGAAACATTCCTCAGAGATTTTGGTCCATATTGACATGATAGCATCACGCAGTTGCTGCAAATTTGTCGGCTGCACGTCCATGATGCGAATCTTCTGTTCCACCACATCCCAAGTGTGCTCTATTGGACTGAGATCAGGTGACTGTGGAGGCCATTTGAGTACAGTGACCTCATTGTCATGTTCAAGAAACCAGTCTGAGATGATTCGTGCTTTATGACATGGCGCGTTATCCTGCTGGACTTTATGACTGTGGTCATAAAGGGATGGACATGGTTAGCAACAATACTCAGGTAGGCTGTGGCGTTGACACGATGCTCAATTGGTACTAATGGGCCCAAAGTGTGCCAAGAAAATATCCCCCACACCATTACACCGTTGATACAAGGCAGGATGGATCCATGCTTTCATGTTGTTGACACCAAATTCTGACCCTACCATCCAAATGTCGCAGCAGAAATCGAGACTCATCAGACCAGGCAACATTTTTCCAATCTTCTATTGTCCAATTTTGGTGAGCCTGTTTGAATTGTAACCTCAGTTTCCTGTTCTTAGCTGTCAGGAGTGGCGCCCGGTGTGGTCTTCTGCTGCTGTAGCCCATCCGCCTCGAGGTTCGACGTGTTGTGCGGTCAGAGATGCTCTTCTGCATACCTCGTTTGAAACGAGTGGTTATTTGAGTTACTGCTGCCTTTCTATCAGCTCAAACCAGTCTGGCCATTCTCCTCTGACCTCTGGCATCAACAAGGCATTTGCGCCCCCACAGAACTGCCGCTGACTGGATATTTTCTCTTTTTTGGAACATTTTCTGTAAACCCTAGAGATGGTTGTACTTGAAAATCCCATTAGATCAACAGTTTCTGAAATACTCAGACCAGCCCGTCTGGCAACCAACAAACATGCCACGTTCAAAGTCACTTAAATCACCTTTCTTCCCCATTCTGACATTCGCTGCCATGTGATTGGCTGATTAGAAATTTGTGTTAACGAGCAGTTGGACAGGTGTACCTAATATATAAATTCAATGTTATGTAACTAGCTAGATAAACTGTTTATTTATGTTTTAGGAAGAAAGAAAAAAAACCTCTAAAATAGATAAATAAATAAGCGTTCACAGAATAAATGGGTTTGAGAATTATAAAGCTATAAATGCAGGAAGCTTCGAAATGAGTTTTAGTGCATTTAAAAAATACTGGCTTGGCAATTGTCCAATCCAGCTGTTTTTTTTTTGTTTTTTTTGAATGAAATCATTTACTGCTTTTACTTATCCACCGCATGTCAGCTTGGGAAAACAAGCACCCAAATGACGCTGATGCATATCTGTTCTGTATATAATTAGAACATGGAGGTGCTGTTGAAAGGAGCTGTTTTTTTTTTTGTTGTTGTTTTTTGTTTTTTTTCATATGTTGCTTCCTATAGCAGCGCTAAAAGATCCGACTTGTTTCGTCTAACTGCATAAATGCTTTGGAAATGTTGGTCTAAAAGAAATTACGGCAGAATGGCCTTGAATGGATGTTATTGACTTCGGGTTACAAAACAAGCTCTTATGAAAAGGAGTCTGCCAATGTCAATGTTGATTGGGCAAACTGAGATGAACTCGGATGGCTGCTGTTTAAGTAAGAAGAGCTGTGGCTCTTGTTGCTTACAGCCTGCTTTTGAAACTCTGTCGATTCTCCAAGAGATACCCGTGTAATGCTTTCTGACACTGGGGTCAAGGGGTTGGATATGTTAATGTATAAGGAAATATGGATGCTTGTAGACTCCCGTTTTTTTGTTTGTTTGTTTGTTTTTTAGCACTAGTACATGATTGTGTTTTTTTTTTCTTTCTCCCATTAGTGCTTATGTTGTTTGTTGTAACATAAAGGTATCCTGTGCTGTCAGTTTGTATCACAGCATCCATGTATCTCTGCTTCGTTTCATTTTTATGTAGCTCCACGATCCTTGTCCCGTTCCTCACGTCCTCTATGCTGGGATCTCTTCTGCTATCCATCACTGCCAGAGTTTGATATGTGCCATATCTTTCATCTGTTTCTGCCTCTGTCCACTGTCTGTATCTGACAGATGTTCGGTTTAATGTACTACACACTGTCACTGAGACACACTGGTGTCTGTGAGGTGCAAATTGGACACCTCTGAAGTTCAATCCCTCTCGGCATCTAATGGAAAATCGATACCGAGATTAAAATGAAGTGCTGACCCCGTTTTTCATGGATACCCACATTTAAACGTGTTACATTTGATATACAAAGGTAATTATACATCTTTTTTTTTTGTCCAGTAGCATAATGTAGACGATCATTGAAACAAGAACACATCAAGAGCTCGTATTAATTGTGTTGGGCATCTATAAAGATTTCCACTCGTCAAGGTCACTTTGAAAATTTCTAAAAGATGTTTTTTTCTTCTATCTAGCTGCCTGATTGAAGATATCTCGGGTCTGAATGAAAAGATTTACTGACTTAAATGATGATCTGCTGAATGTTCCTAAATACAATTTGCGAACACTTAAAAACACACGCAGATCAATTTTCCTGCCAAGAAAAAAGCCTCTCAGCTGTGACCGATATCGATTTGTTCACCTTAGTGATACTTTCAAAAAGACTGAAATTACATGTGAGCAAAACATGTAGCTGAAAAAAAAAAAATCACACATAAAGATCGCTGTCAGTTAGTAAATATTTTCCAAACAGCCAAGAGATTTATTCATTCTGTCATCTTCAGTAAATGGTTTATCCACATCAAGGTCATGTCGGTTCCGAAGCTTAGTAATACACCAGGAACGAGAGCCTAGTGCTTCAGGCACACACACACACACACACACACACACACACACACACACACACACACACACACACACACACACACTCATTCACACAATCATTGAAAACTAGGGTTAATGTACAGTAGTATAGCTAATTCACTGTATGTAAGAGAACCCAGAGGAAACCTGCATGGACACGAGGAGAACATATAAAACTCCACACAGACAGTAACTGCAGGAACCCAGGAACCCTGGCACCGTGATTTGCCGCGCAAATCGTGAATAAACATCTAATTTGTAATATGATAAGTGTCAATAAGACAAAATAATCATTATAATTGATAATTATTTATTGTTAATTAATTGTTAACGAATTAATAAAGGTCTACCAACCAGCCAGATCTCTCCGCTCCTCTGGACAAACCTCTCTGGTCACTCCCAACTACAAATATAAAAAGTTTGGAGGCCGGTCATTTGCTGTCCAGGGACCAAAGCTGTGGAACGCACTTCCAGCATACATACAGTACGATGCATCACTGTGCTGAGTGGTTTTAAATCGCAGTTTAAAACTTGTTTATTCATACAAGCTTTTAACACGTAGACCCTGTTATTGCTGTTAACTGCTATTTTATGTTCTTTGTGTTCTTATATTTTATTGTCTATTGTTGTTTTACTGGAAAGCACCTTGTGTTCCTTTTGGTTGTTGTAAGGTGCTCTATAAATAAAATTTGATTGATTGATTGATTGATTGATTGATTGATTGATTGATTGATTCAGAACCCCATAAATGCATCATATATCATATGCATCATACATATATATATCTGATGTGGTAGCCTAGTTAAGGTGATGGAGTACTGATCGGAAGGTCATAAATTTGAGTCCCAGGTCCACCAAGGTGCCGCTGTTGGACCCCTGAACAAGGCCCTCAATTGCCTCAGTTGTATAAAGTGAAAGAAAAATAAAAAAAGAATACAAAAAAAAAGTCACTCTGGATAAGGGTGTCAGCTAAATGTCATAAATGTGAGCACAAATGATCGATGATACTGTTACCATGGCAACGTTAGCAAGTCTTGACATGTTGGTCATCTCTTCTATGCCTCGTGTCTCTGTCTTCTATTGACTTTGAATTGCCACTGTTTTGTGTCCTACTGTGTACTTTATCTACTTTGTACCCTGTTGTGTCAGTGCCATTGGTAGTCCATTGGTAGGTCAAGCGGTTAAGGCTCTGGGTTATTGATAACCACCAAGCTGATACTTTTGGGTATTAGTAAGAGTTAAGGGCCCAACAGTATCAGCCCTGGAGCAGTAAGAGTTAAAGCTGATACTGTTGGGCTTTTAACTCTTACTGATCCAGGGCTGCTGCTTCATGGCTGATCCTGAGCTCTGACCTCAACCTTTAAAGCTGAGATATGGTAAAGAAAGTATTTCACTGTGTCCTGATGTATGTGTGACAAAACTAAACGCTTCATCTGCTTCCTCTTCTTCTGTGCATTGTCTCAATATCTTCCAAGCCTTCTGTTGGATTTTATGCTTATGCTGAGTTTTTTTCTGCTTTTCAATACGGAATATCTTTGTTTAACTTTACTCGCTTGTGTTTCGAACCCTGTTATGAACTCTGTTTGTCTGGTTCTGGTACCTTTACACACTTTTTTTATTGCTTCTCATTATCTATTACAAAAACGCAAGGAAAGCTAGCAGAAACAGAGCAGAATATGAAAAACTAGAAGCAAAGGGCTTTCAGAAAGTAGCTAAACAAGGCAGGATCGGAGACTAATTGCTGTTTTGCCATTTACAGATGGTTCTAAGCATAGGGTGGTAGTAAATAGTGCAGAAGTGGTACACTGAACACTAACAACAAGCTGCATTGTTCTCTTACAAACACAGTTACAGTATCGCAGGCTAATTAACCAGAGGTTTAACTTCGATATCCATGTGTTAGTGCAGGATTCAGGACTCACCGAATCACTTGCCATGACCATCCTTTTTAATGAGTGTGTTTACATTGTGTATAGAGATTGATAAAAAATAAAATAAAATCCTGTAGCCTGTGATAGAAAGTAAGAAAGAAAGAAAGAAAGAAAGAAAGAAAGAAAGAAAGAAATGCATACAGTATATGGGAGAAAGAGATTAAGAGACAAATAAAAGTAATAAATAAATAAAATATTAAAAGTGGAAGCAAAGAAAGAAAGCAATAAAGAGATGGAAAAATTTCAGTCAGATTACACAATCATTAATAATAAATAATAATAATAATAATAATAATAATAATAATAATAATAATAATAATAATAATAATAATTACAATATTTTAACATTTCTATATCATACATCACAGATTTTAACCATGTTTGTTACATAAAGGGCCCAGAAAAGACAATTTGCATAAGTAAAGTAAATGAATTAATAAACACATAAAAAAAACCCTGAAAATATATTTTGACAGCGAAAACAAATTGTTCTTCTGTTATATATTATTTTTTTAAAAATATATATCTGCGATTTATTCCCACTTTTATGACACAACACATTTTGCTCATTATTTCATTCCAACCTCCTTTTATTATCTGAAATCACAAAGGCACCGGATCTCAAATCTCATCTCCGATATTGTACGCTGCAGGCCACAATTAAAGCCATTTATTTATTTGTTTATTTAGTTATTTATTTATTTACTTATACATTTATTCATGTTTTCCCCACAGACAGAGCTGGGCTCCGTAATAAGGAAATGGTCCTCTTACACCCTAATATCGAACAGCTGAGTTCTAACAAGAGCGGTGTGTCTGACAGCGCGTCATATCCATCGCAGCAGTACGAGCTTGTTGCTGTCGCAGGGCTTTGTGTGCTGCATGAATAATGCAGTGCCACGTTCAGGGTTAGTGCATGCAACAGTGTCCAGAAATTGCAAAACACAACTGTAAAAGTAGCACACTCTGACAATGCCCCGCTGTTACCCCTTTCAGGAGCTATGCCTACATCCGTATACCAAATAACCCCTCTCTCTCTCTCTCTCTCTCTCTCTCTCTCTCTCTCTCACACACACACACACACACACACACACACACACACACACACACACACACAAACACTCTCTTTCTCTCAATCTCCTTCCCCATCACTCTTTTTTCCTTTCTTCCTACCTCTCACCCCCCCTTTAACAATTTCTTTCTTTTCCTCTCCCTTTCTTTTGTTCTTTCTCTCTCTCACCCTGCCTTTTACCCTTTTTCTCTCACTATCCCTATCACCCCTCTCTTTTCCTCTCTATCTCTCTCTCTCTCTCTCTCTCTCTCTCTCTCTCTCTCCATTTCACTTTCTTTCTTTCTTTCTTTCTTTCTTTCTTTCTTTCTTTCTTTCTTTCTTTCTTTCTTTCTTTCTTTCTTTCTTTCTTTCTTTCTTTCTTTCTTTCTTTCTTTCCTATTTTTCTAATTTCTCTATGCCTCACCCCCCCCCCCCCCTATCCTTTACCAGCAGAGGCAAAAAGCGAAGAACATCACAGTGCTATCGACCGCTCACCAGATTCAGTCTCATCAGCTAGCTTAATTATGCAGCTAATTAAATGTCAAACAGTGAAAATTGTGGGATTTAAACATGCGATCGTAGTAACAATTTGGGTCAGGAAATAAGTTTGATACGGCTTGAAGCTAAACTGCTGTTTAATTAACCTTTTATGATTGATTCGTGTGAGGACGGGAAAAGGGATAGTGTGGAAAATCCCCCTATTAGTCAAGGGACAGGTTTAAAATCACAAAATAATAAAATACTTTTATGTATAAGGTTTTTTTTTTTTTTCCCCAGCTCTCAGCTGTTCATACCGAATCCATGCTTTCCATACAAATACTTCTTCTGGGATCTAAAGACTGTGTGGGATTTTTACACCTAAATATCAAGGAGGTGTATTAAGTGTAGTATTTATAAGGCTACATAAAACTTACATAAACACATCAGGGCAGTTGATCCTGACAGAAAATCACATACATATATGTTTTGTAAAGTCACTATCACCTTCCATAAAGTGTACTTTCATCAAATGCCCTCAAGTGCACTTCTTTGGACTTATACAGTTTTCTGATTACGTACTTTACTGTGCTTATAAGCTTTGTATGCTTACTTATAACTGTGTCATGGCACCATAATGACAGAGTAATGAAAATCCTTACTTGTTATAATTATTTCTGTTTATATATTTTTGTTTGCTTATTTAGCTTATATATGTATATGTATATGTATATTTATGATAATTCTATGGCACTATGAATTTCTTGTTTCTGCTTATGAGCTTTGTATGATTACTTACGATTGTGTCATGGCACTGTAATGGCAGAGAAATGTATAATTACTTAGTCTCTTAAATAATGCATTTGCTTATTTATGGTTGAAGGTTTGTTTTAGAAATACTTATGATCATCCCATGGCACTGCACATTTCTTGTTTCTGCTTATAAGCTTTGTATGATTACTTATGATGGCACGTTGGAAGAGCAATGACAGAATAATGTACAGTATAATTACTTACTTTCTTAAGTAATAGTCTTTTCCTATTCATAGTTTGTTAATTTTATTTTTTTCAAAATATTTATGGCAATCCATTGGCACTGTACAAACCTTATTTCTGCTTATAAACTTTGTATGATTCCTTATGACAGAGTCCCAGTATATAAAACTTGTTTCTTATTTCAGATTACGTTTTTTTTTCCTTTTACATTTTTTTTTCTTACAACGACAACATGGCAGCATAATGAGTGTGTTTCTTTTATCTGCTTATAAGGTCTGTATGAATGCTTATGACTGACATGGCACTGTATTGATGGTATAATTGACATTTTCTACTGATTTTAATGTTTGATATGACACATCATCATTACACAGATTCGACATATACTAATGTCAGTCATCATGACGTTTAAAACATGTCATTACATTTATAACATAAGTCATAACATGCCATAACATCCTGATGTTACTTGACTTGCGTGTTACTTTATCTTGATTCTAAAAATGACAAGTCAGCTGACACCTTTTAAAATCACCTCTTAGGTTTATATCAGTTGTCCTGAATGGCTTATGAAGGTGTTATGAACACCACCCTTAAGTTAAATTGTATTGAATAGAATGCTGTTTATTTTCTCTCATGTAACCGTACAGTATAAGTGGTTACATGATATAAGCTCATTGATTCTCTTGATGAGCACCAGTGTAACCATTAAAGCCTTCAAGCTAATACTAAATAACATAAGCCTCAGCGTTTTAGCATATAGCGACTCACACATCCTGAAAGCAAACAAGCTGTGAGCCATTTAGGGGATCTAAAGACCGACTACAGGGCACTCATTCACAAAGTCATGTCCACAAATCAATTAAGCAGCAAAAAGGTGAGTGTGATTATTAATGGAGTCTTCTCATGCTTCTCTGCTTCTTGTTCTGTCTCAGGCCACATTACTGTTATGCATTAATCTGATAATGACAGAATGTGTGCTAATACCCTCATTGGGGCATGCTTCATTATCTGTGTGTGTGTGTGTGTGTGTGTGTGTGTGTGTGTGTGTGTGTGTGTGCTACGAATGCCTTGCAGTAGCAAGAATGCCTCACAGCGACCTTTCTGAGCCGAACAGCGCATTTTATAATTCCAATTAGTGCTGTTGTGCATCGTTTGTGCTTTCCGATCAAAGGTCCCCTAGAAAGACGTACTGATTAATTACAAAGTGATAAAACACAGGAGCTCAAACCCGGACCAAGTGGCTGGCCCTGGGAATAATCATTAAAGAACATTGCGACCATATTTAAATCCAAATCCCATAAAGTCCTGTTTAATTGTTTTTTTTAAGGCTTTAATCTTGGAAGTAATGGCCTACTTCATGATGGACTTCATAACGTTCTGCCTAATATTCCTAATGATTTTGACATAAAATCAATCTCTGGCAAATGGGAATGAGAAAGGATCAAGGTTTTTTTTTTCTTTTTTTTTTTTCTTCCAAACAAGTCAATCACAGTCTGGATGATGATTCAGCAAAGTACCAGAGCTGAAAAACACAAAAAAATCCTATGGCATGCTTCATTATCTGCATGCGTGCATGTACGGTGCGTGGCATATGGAAGCATAATGCCTTACAGCAACCTTTTCAAGCTTTCCATTTCCAATTAGCATCGTTTGATTGAAGAGTAAAAATGTAATTAATCTGTGACTCTACTTTTCTGAACATGAATCATAACAGACTCTTGTAGCAGATCCGCTATAGCGCTATTTATGTAAACGTCTGTACAGTATATAGCTCAAGGAAGCAGATCGAGAGAGGTCTTTTAGAGACAGAGCTACAGTAATGAGTGAAGTGATGACATAGCTTGATTAAGAAAAAAAAAATGATGAAATTTCAATGCTTAAAGATGGTTTAACAGGGAAGTAATATGTGCAACGCTGAGTTCGAAAGTGATCGTCGAATGTCGTAACGTGAAGCGACGATATCAAAAATCACCTCTTAATATCGATGTCTCTCATTTAAAACTATGAACAAATATTAGCAATTTTAGTTTTACATCAAGGGGACACGGTGGCTTAGTGGTTAGCATGTTCACGTCACACCTCCAGGGTCGGAGTTCGATCCCTGCCACCACCCTGTGTGTGTGGAGTTTGCATGTTCTAACCCGTGCCTCGGGGGTTTCCTCCGGGTACTCCGGTTTCCTCCCCCAGTCCAAAGACATGCATGGTAGGTTGATTGGCATCTCTGGAAAATTGTCCGTAGTGTGTGAGTGTGTGAGTGAATGAGAGTGTATGTGCCCTGTGATTGGTTGGCACTCCGTCCAGGGTATTTCCTGCCTTGATGCCCGATGACACCCGATTACGCTCCCACGTGACCCGAGGTAGTTCAGATAAGCGGTAGAAAATGAATGAGTGAGTGAGTTTTACAACATTACTTTCATCATACAGTCATCACGATCGTCATGTCCTAAAGCAATTATTAATTTTTTTTTAAAAAAAGAGCAAACTAAAATATACACAGATATTCACAAGTGGCACTAATTCTATATTATTAGTCAGCATGATATTTTCTATACATAAAACAACCAAATATCTAAAGCTATTTAACCAACAACAGGAACAACAACAACATAAAAAAAAAAAAAAAAAACTTATGGAGTTACCGATTTAAAGGGGCAGAAGGCTAAAAAAGAGCTCAGAAGTGTGTTAAAATCCTAGCTTAATTGCCAGTACCATGTCACTTGAGTGAAAGTAACAACACCGATGAATGCCAGAATTAAACTACAGCACACTTCATTTCTGTTAATCCTGGCAGCTCTAACAACTCACTTTGAGGAGAAGCAAAACCCATTTACTGACCAGGGCTACAATGTTAGCATGAATCTGCTCAGTCTTTTAATTAGTAAATGCAAACAGGAGTAAACACCATGCCGCTTGAAAGCATCTCACTTTTTAGCACTGAGGTAAAACATTTAAAAAAAAAAAGAAGAGCACTAACTGATTTATTTGGTAATTAACCTTTTCTGACACCAAAGTGGTCGCAATTATCTCTCCTCTCAGCTCCTGTTTAGAGTCATTAGCTGATGCATTCTGCTTCAATGTAGAACCCATCAGTGACCTGCAGAACCAAGAGGAACCTGGAGGAATCTGATGACACTCTACTGTCACGAGTCTATATCTATCCGAGTGTGATCCAACTTCTTTCGATATGAAATTTTTTTAACACAAAAATAAAAACAAACAAAAAAAAAGAAGCCTGTAGAAGAATGTTTCTCTAATAAAAGTAAAAACTATCCAAAGATACCTTCATTGTACCTGCTTTCTTCATTTGAACAAATTCTATTTATAATTGAACTCTGTCTCAATTCTAATCCTAACCCTGGTCAGAAGGTGTTGATTCATTTCCTATAATAATATTTCTGACAGCAGTGCAGATGTAAATAACAGTTGTTGTTATTTTTTATATAAATAATATCCAAGACTAATAATATATTGATGTGTTGTTATACGTTTGTATGTTATGTATGATTTACTGTACATAAGAAGTGATTGTGAGTTGTTTGAGTGGGTCAGTCAAGTGCACAGGAACTTGATCATTAGTTTGATCATTCTGAGGCACCAGTGGTATGGATATGAAACAATAGCAGTTTTAAAAACAGATTCAAAGAGCTAACACACAAACACAAACCCATTGTATTCATGTAGACCAGTAACACATCACCTCAATATAAGCAGTAAAGACATTAAGTGCTGATTGTAGGGTGGAGTTCATCATGGACCAGTGCAGCTCTGTTGTAGGTAACACTTTGCATCTTTGGTAAGCAAAATAGCAATCAATCATATCCATATTACTCTCCTAGGCATATATGTGTGGTAGTCAGGTGTTTATACACACCTATATATAGTTAGTATAAAATCTGGTTGCTTTCCCTGATGTTGGGAAAAGCCTTACACATGGCCCAGCAGATGCTGGTACAGACATAGCTGGAATATGACAGCTTAAAGAACATCATCTTGTACAAGGGACATCTAGCCTGCTCATCATTCCTCCCCAAGCAACCAGGGCATTCACATTAATGCCTAAAGTTGGGATTGAATGGATACCAGAGAGAGAGAGAGAGAGAGAGAGAGAGAGAGAGAGAGAGAGAGAGAGAGTCCTCTTCTTAACAGCACTAGTTGTATGATGTGGTCTGAGAGTGAAGCCCAACAAACAGCCAAGGAGCTACCCACCCAATCATTAACCACAGTTCTTCCCTTTCAGTGAGTGACTAAGTCCCTTGCCAGGGTCCACCAGACACAACCTGCCTATCTATAAATATAGTCTATCAGTAATATTTTAAGGTACTGACAAAAGCACAGGCTGAGACCTTTAAGTGCTCTGGAGGATGCCTCAGCCCTCAGACACTCCAGCTGCACTCTACATCATACTCAAAAAGATGTCTCTACAAGGTGAGTCTTAAGCCATTGTGGAGGTCTTTGAATGGGCAGAAGGTGAATGCGGAGGCATGTAATCACTGGTACATACAAAGTTGAAGCAAGCCATCTTTCAGTTGGCTATCCAAACACCTGCGTTTTTCATTCTCACTTACCCAACCAATCAGGGTGTTCACAGTGGTGCCAAAAACTCTCTGGAATAACGTTACCCTCTCCTGTAATCTGCAAGCACATAACATGAACAACACTTGATGAAGAAGCATGTTCATCATGCTACTGTCGAATAGTCCAGCTGTCTTCCCAGGACAGGCTTTAAGCCTTTGTAGAGCTCATGGAATGGTGACTGCATGTGGGCAGCACAAGAGCGAGTTAACAGCCTGGCTGCTGCCTCTCCTGTTAGGGAAGCATAGCTTGCATCCCTGGGATCTTGAAGAATTCTCTCCTTTAAGCCCTGCCCAGCCAACCGGATTAGCCATAATTCCAGATATGATCCTGATATATACTGTTCCTTCTATGCTTTGACTGTGGTGCAGCACAATCTGTTATTTAAAAAGTAAAATGGCATTTTTATTTGCAGGCTATTACATTTGTAGATCAATAACACTTGGGGCTTGATGATACAACATGGTTTATTGTGCGACTGATCCATCATACCATCATCCAGAGATAATTCTTCGCATCCAGTGTTTACATCCTTCATCGTGACTTCTTCCCTACGCACTGACTGCATCTTTCATTACGCAAAACCTAACGCATTACTACAAAATTAAACCTCTTGTAAGTACAGGAACAGGTATGCTAGCAGTGCTCTTTTATATAATCTGTGGGCTGTTAATATTGGCACACTGAACAGCCTTTCCTATAATTATTATTCTCTTTACCCAAGGGTTGGCCCTGTGTATCATCTCTCCAGCAATGTGTCTAATTACATGTAATTAAGCATGAGCTTTTTTTTTTCTTTTTGGCACACAATCTCTTATTCCCTTTATTGTATTACAAATGGGACTTGTAAGTATCTTAACAAGCAAGACTCATCACTTGTAAATCAGGTTAGTGAACACCTTTCCAATTCATAGTCCTCTCTGTAAATATCTGTAAAATGTCATTAAGCCTCATCAGTATTCTTTAAAAAATAAAAAATAAAAAAAAAAAGGCCACACAATTAAGGAAAGGAAAGAGTTGTGTTTTGGGGAGTTTAGGTTGTGTAATAGATTATCTTTGAAATGATATTTTTCTGTGTATTTTTCCCTTGATACCTGCAGGTTAGAGATTTGAGTCAAACCAATTATTTGAAGGGGAAGCTGTTTGATAACTGAATAAAGGTCAAAAACAAGGTCGGTTAAACTTTGCGACAAAAATATACAGCAAGAGCAGGCAATGAACATTCCGCTAGCTGATAGAAATCAGTTATTAAGGATCTTTCAAAAAGGCTGTAAATATGAACCGGGAGGAGGGGGGGCTCACTTTTCTTGTCTATATTTGCATATTATTTCCAACAGCGCATTCGTGTTTTTGTGTTTCGAGATATTGCTTTACTTTGGAAATGTCATTTGGGATCGTGTGTTATTACTTGTTATGTATTTGCATTTATAGCTACAGTGACTTTCATGAACTCTTGGTTGATGTTATAGGAAACTAATCAATGAGATTTGGTGCGATGACTGTTATTACACCAAAGTCCCTATAATACTGTTTTATTCCTCTTAGAGCACAATAGATTTAAATTTTTTTAAGTACATTGAAACTATTTACAGAAGATTAGCAAACCATATTTGTTCCTCTTACCACATAGATTATAATACTATATACTGTATATATAAACAATTATGCTCTTACCAGTTTCTCTTTGAGTTTCTCTCTTCAATTCTTAAGTCTCTCTGTTTGACATAATGCTTAACAAAGACACGACAAAACAGGAGGAAATGAATAATGAATTAGTTTTTTTTTTTTGGCCTCTGATACAGATTACAGCTGGATCAATAGTATA
Source organism: Tachysurus fulvidraco (assembly GCF_022655615.1). NCBI lineage: Eukaryota > Metazoa > Chordata > Actinopteri > Siluriformes > Bagridae > Tachysurus > Tachysurus fulvidraco. Next base: position 4,408,822 of record NC_062519.1, on the reverse strand, counting down.
CAGTAAGAAGGAATCATAAATGGGAGCTATAAAAGTTTGACCGTATAGATTACAGTATGGAATCTTCTACATGAGCAGGAAGTTCTTCTAAAGATATGATGTTATGTTACGTTATGGCTCTTCGGCTATCTCAGCTAAGCTTGTGACATGATTACACTCTGCTGTTAGTTTGTTGTCCCTCTCTCCCACAAGCCCATTGGCAAGGAGTTTGACCTGGCTGACCTGGAGGCTAGGATCAATGCTAAATGGATTCCTCCTCTCACTTAGTTAGAAGAGGATGAAACAGACTGCTGACTCAAAGGTCTACTTTCTAATCTACTAATCTAAAAGCTGATTTTAATTGTGTAATGATGGTGATGAAAGGACTGAAGAAAGCACAGTTTTATTTTGTTGTTTTTGCTTGTTTTGAAGGTTTTATTGTTCCATTCAAAGACACATATTTTAAATATGACACCTGCTCTAATTTTCCAGACCGGAATAGGGTTTGCTCAGTCGGTTGCCTTGGTTCACAGAATGAAAGCAAAGTCACGATCTGTTAAGAGAATAAAAGAGACTCTTTTAAAAAAAGAGGTCAATGGCGTTAAGCAGGAGAGGGCATATCGAACATGGAGGGCTGTTTGATTAGCAAGTTCTCTGGGGAAAGACTGTGGCTTAACTGATGACAGAGCTCAGCGTGGCACTTTAGATCCAGACCTCTCAAAGCTTTATCATGTTTTGGCCACTACAGAGTTTCAGATGAATCCCTGCAATATTTTACTGGGTTTTTCTTTTCTTTTAAGTGCAGTAGTTACATATTGTTGTTTATGGTGGATTTTCTGTTATTTTAAATAATATTTAGTAAATTAAAACAATTAGGGTTTTTTTTGCATAAAATATAAACTATAAGTGTTATAGTATTATTTATAATGTATAAATATGTATTTATATTTATACATTTGACAAAAAATAGGGAAATAGAAATAAATAATTCAATACAATTTAAAATTCAATTTACAATGGAAATATTTTCAATAACTGAATAATACTTTTATGATTTTTGAATGATTTATAGAAGGAGTCTCCATTGTCAGTGCTTCATAACACAGCATTAAAGCTTTACATATGTTTTTCCAAAATGGGAAAATCTTCTATCCAGAGGAGTTTTTAGCTTTGTGGCTTCTTAGTGTCACATAGCTTCAAATAAGTAGGTTTAATAACTTAAATACATAAAATAGGATGGGACGAGCTGAAGGGCTGAGCGACGTCCACCGTGGAGCAGAAGGGCCGAACATTGTCCACAGCGGAGCAAAAGTTCTGAGCGACGTCCACAGCAAAGAAGAAGGGCCGAGTGATGTCCGCAGCGGAACAGAAGGGCCGAGCAACGTCCAGAGCCGAGCAGAAGGGCCGAGGGACATCCATAGCTGAACAGAAGGGCCGACAGACGTCCACAGCTGAGCAGAATGGCCGAGCGATGTCCACAGCCAAGCAGCAGGGGGGCCGAGGGACATCCACAGCCGAACAGAAGGGCCGAACGACATCCACAGCAGAACAGAAGGGCCGAGTTACGTCCACAGCTGAGCAGAAGGGCCGAGCGATGTCCACAGCTGAACAGAAGGGCCGAATGACGTCAACAGGCAAGCAGAAGGGCCGAGGGACATCCACAGTGGAGCAGAAGGGCCGAGCGATGTCCACAGCCGAGCAGAAGGGCTGAGCGATGTCCACAGCCGAGCAGAAGGGCCGAGCGATGTCCACAGCCGAGCAGAAGGGCCGAGCGATGTCCACAGCCGAGCAGAAGGGCCGAGCAACGTCCACAGCTAAGCAGAAGGGCCGAGCGATGTCCACAGCCAAATAGAAGGACCGAGCGACGTCCACAGCTAAGCAGAAGGGCCGAGCGATGTCCACAGCCAAATAGAAGGACCGAGCGACGTCCACAGCTAAGCAGAATGGCTGAGCGACGTCCACAGCCAAGCAGTAGGGCTGACAACCCCCAACACACTGCGGCCAGGCAGGTGGGAAAGCTGCTCCGCCACGGGCCTGCAACACCCCCTGCTTAACAGAAGTGAGCTATCCGATTCCGAATTTGGGCGGAATCATTCTATCACACCGGAAGGAGGAAGACAGACCCATACGCAAGATAGCTTCAAATAAGTAGGTTTAATAACTTAAATACATAAAACAGGAACAATGATGACAGCTAAACAGGACAAAGTACGAGGGCACACTGACGATGATTCCGCCCTGCCATCGGCAACACGGCACGGTTAAATAGACACGACGATGAACACATAGGGAACAGGTGTGCAGAGACGGGGAGGGGTAAACAAAGGCGGGGCAAACAGGTGACACAGAACATAAACAGAAGCACATGGCCAAAAGTCTGGGCTGAACTGTAACACTCAGTAGCATGAGCAGCTCTAATTCTTTTACCGTTTAACTATAACAGAGAGTAAAACAGCAATGTTAGTGCGGAACATCTGTTTATAGCTGCTATAATGAAATCGGTAACAGGAACCACCTGGTTCATAGATGTTCCACGCTGTTAAATGGAACTGTAAATGGCCATTAAATGGATTTAAATAAATATAATTGTTAGAATTGGCAGTTGTTTGTAGAAGGGGGGGAAAAAACCACAGGAAAAACACTTCGGGATGTTCTGTTAAAAGAAAAAAAAAAGATTATTTTCATAAAAAAAAGGAAAGCCTGAAGTGAATCGCTCCTTACTTAATAGATACAAGTTCCCAGAAAATGTATTCAAGTTCTAAAGAAAAGCCAATTTTCTTGTTCCTGCTCTATTGCGCCACTTTGACCTTGGCTGTATGGATGTGACTTTTGTCCATCGGGAAGCACGTCTCAGAGTATAGGAAGGAAAAGAGGACAGTAGATGAGACAAAAAGCCAAGCTTAGACATTAACATGCACTCAGTAATGCAGTAGTTAAGGTGTGTGTGTGTCTGTGTGAGTGGTGGGTGTGTGTGCTTGTTTGTGTGTGTGTTTCATGAAAGGAAAATAAATGGTAAGAAAGGAATGTGTAGTGTTTTTCGGACTGAGCCCCCAACCGGTGTGATTGCAGATTCTCAGAACAGAACAACAGCTACTGATTGTGGGTCCTTATGAAAAAGAGTGAATTGAGCCAACTATATTTTTCCTGTTGCTGTAGAATCTGGCTGGAGCATTGTTGGAGTTGATTCTTGTTATTTATTTCAGAATTGCATGCTGGGAAACCTACGTTCCAAAAAGATGCATGGGTGAGATGCTGCCACCAAACTACCTTTTTTCTCAGCTACTCGACTTCTCATTTGGTTAGAGTAATGACCAGAACTATGGTGCAAAAAAAAAAAAAAAGAGGCTGAATTCATGGTACGGCATAAAAGGGCGTTTTATCTTCTCTGCGGAGGTCCTGCGGGGATGGTATGAGTGCGTAACAAGTGATATATGAAGCGAAGGTCGTCCTTCATAGGCTTAAACATTATCATGAAATAAGCTGGGATGAAGGTCGCAGAAATAAAAGTGCAAAGAAGTGCCGAGTTTATCTTCGGAAAGGTAAGCAGAAACATGCGAGATCTGCTTGCGTTCCATCTCCACTAAGTGCTGTTTTAAAGGCAAAATCCGAAGTCATGTCGTAGATAAATCGTTCAAGTCACAAAATAAAGAGAGATTGCTCACTTCAGGAGTTGTCGTTTAATAATAATAAAACCTCTGGAAAGCCTCCACAGTGACTGGACTGAGAGATAAATATTGCAGAAGATGGTAAGTAGCCTGTTTAACATGGCTCCAAGGAAGACTCTCTGCACAGCAAACCGCCGTGAAATTTTAATCCATTTTAATGGCAGTTAAATGAAAGATTTAGGAACTGTGAGAGCTTGTTCCAAGAGAGTCCTATGTACAAGTGAAAGTCCTGTCAATTAGATAAATGCAAATGGAGTCGAACAGCCTACGACTCATGTGGAAGCTGCAACATTTCACACTTCAACAGCCTCTGTCAATCACCACGAAACTGGGGTATAATCCTCCCGCAAGCACAGCAGTCAATAATATGCTATAAATCACACCACACCGAACAAGACAACCTCTTTTTCATCATAACTATCTTCCCACGAGTCTAACATGTTGTGTTGGAAATATTCTAATTACCAACAAATTCAATAATCCAGTAGGGAAGATGTGCATTTTTAATGAATCCCAAGTTGCAGAAATGATGGCGGATCACATCCATTAAGTCAGCATGTCATAAAAGCTTTTTCTCACATGCACAAGAGTAAAATCCACCCCAGCCCCCATTAACCTGAGAGTAAAAACCACCCACTCCAACCCACACAAGAGCAACAAAATCCAACCACCTCAACCTACCCAATCCCTACACAAAATAACCTGAAAATAAAATCCACCCAATCTAAACCCTCACAAGAGTATCAAACTCCACCCCCCCCCCCAAAATGAGAGTAAAAACAAGCCACTCCAAATCACACAAGATTAAAACTGTGTTTGACAAAGAAGAGTACAAATAAGAGTAAAAATCACTTGCTCTTATCTGCATGAAACAAAAAACCATGAGGAAAATAAAAAAAATTGCAAAATAATAAAAACTTTTGACCAAGATTAAATACTAGCCAAATAATTTTAGATTTATTTTAATTTAAGAAATTGTACAGGTTGTTGAAATTAATTAGTAGACATGTTGATTGGTTGTTGGGAAACTGTCGTAATTGGTGATTGGTTGTTGGGAATCAGTGATGATCACTGATTGGTTGTTGGGAAACAGTGATTGGTTGTTGGGAATCAGTTATGATCACCGATTGGTTGTTGGGAAACCGTTATGATCACTGATTGGTTGTTGGGAAACCGTTATGATCACTGATTGGTTGTTGGGAAACAGTTATGATCACTGATTGGTTGTTGGGAATTAGTTATAATCACTGATTGGTTGTTGGGAAACAGTGATTGGTTGTTGGGAAACCATTATGATCACTGATTGGTTGTTGGGAAACCGTTATGATCACTGATTGGTTGTTGGGAAACAGTTATGATCACCGATTGGTTGTTGGGAATTAGTTATAATCACTGATTGGTTGTTGGGAAACAGTGATTGGTTGTTGGGAAACCATTATGATCACTGATTGGTTGTTGGGAAACCGTTATGATCACTGATTGGTTGTTGGGAAACTGTTATGATCGCTGATTGGTTGTTGGGAAACCGTTATGATCACTGATTGGTTGTTGGGAAACAGTTATGATCACTGATTGGTTGTTGGGAATTAGTTATAATCACTGATTGGTTGTTGGGAAACAGTGATTGGTTGTTGGGAAACCATTATGATCACTGATTGGTTGTTGGGAAACCGTTATGATCACTGATTGGTTGTTGGGAAACAGTTATGATCACCGATTGGTTGTTGGGAATTAGTTATAATCACTGATTGGTTGTTGGGAAACAGTGATTGGTTGTTGGGAAACCATTATGATCACTGATTGGTTGTTGGGAAACCGTTATGATCACTGATTGGTTGTTGGGAAACCGTTATGATCGCTGATTGGTTGTTGGGAAACCGTTATGATCACTGATTGGTTGTTGGGAAACCGTTATGATCACTGATTGGTTGTTGGGAAACAGTGATGATTATTGATCGATTGTTGGAAAAACACTGGTGATTAGTGGATGTTTGTTGGGAAACCATGGTGATAATTGATTAGTCCTTGTGAAACTGTGGTGATCAGTGATTGGTTGTTGTGAAACAGTGATGATCAGCTATTGGTTATTGGGAAACAAGCAAACACATAAAAACTTTTTTATACTGGCATAGAACCACGAGTTCCATGGCATTAGTATTATTTAGTTTTGTGTAGTATCTTTCTCTAATATTTCTTGTGCTCTTTTGTTGTTTGAGATTTAGAGAAGATTCGTGTGTTCTGGGCTATTGGGGGCCTCCTGGGGGCATTAAGGCAAACTCACCAATGAGGGAAATTTAGGCACGACATCCCGAGAGGCTCCAGAAGCGTTAGGTTTAATGGTTCCAGACTTGCTTTTCAAAGCCATGCACTGCAAAAAAAAAAAGGTAGATTCAAATGTTCACCTTATCCCCACCACCAGAAATCAAGAAAATTGAAAATAACTGCAAATTCAGACCTTCCAAGCATGAAGAGAAATAATAAGTAGTGCTGGGAAAAAAGAAGAACTTTAAAAAAGCAGTAAAGTGCAAAGAAATGAACCTGGAAAATGCAGTGAACAATAAACATGTCTAATGTAGTGCTTTTACAAATTGGTGACATTTTTCACTTTATTGTCCACGCAAAAGACTTTTTTTTCCTTCTTTTGGCTGAAATCTGAACCTTCACTGACTAACATGTTAGTGCATTCCTAATGAATAAAGCTACCCGACATTCAGTACACATGCTGGCTACTGTACGTTAACAGGAGAACCTGCACACCTGTTCATTTTACAGCTCGCTATCTCTACAATCTTATAGCTTCAGATCAAGAGCCCTAAGTTCAACCCCTAAATCAGAACGGAGATGCTCCCAGAGACTTTTTGACTTTGGCATGGCAACAAGATTTTACAGATAGCTGGATGGAGTCTTCCAGCCCTGCTGAGATTTTCACTCACGACTAAAGCATCTAGAAGGGGTGGGGTGGGGTGGGGTGGTTGTGTCATAGCAGTCTTTATTATCACCACATATACTTTATAGCACAGTGGAATTCTTTTTCTTTACATACCCCAACTAATGAGGCTGGGGTCAGAGTGCAGGGGCAGCTATGATACAGCGCCTCTGCAGCAGGGAGGGTTGAGGGCCTTGCTCAAGGGCCCAGCAGTGGCAGCTTGGCTGTGTGGGGCCTTGAGCCCCAATCCTCTGATCAACAACCAAGAGCCTTAACCAGTTGAGCCACCACTACCCCAAACCTGAGGATGTTAAGAAGAACGGACACACTGTTTTGAGATGACAGGAATGATGACAGGAAGAGGGCCCTTGCTCAAGAGCCCGGTAGAAAATGCTCGGTGGACCTACGATTCAAGTTTCTGATCAGTACACCGATGCATTAATCAGTAAGTTACCACATCTCCATGCTTTTCATCCAGAGAAGCATCTCAGAATGCGAAGCCTGTTCAATCTCGAGCCAAATGTGGATCTAAAGAAAGCTAGTCAACTTAAGATCAGAAAAATATTGTCCAGTTAAAGTGAACTCCATCACCAATGCTTTTCCACATACGGTACAGATCATATTGTATATACAGTAGGACTGTACAAAGATGTGAAACATATGTAGGTGTGGTCTGTATCACCACAGCAAGTAAATAATTAGGAATAATATTTAAAAATGAACAGATCTTTTGCAATAACTTTACAAACTGAAACAGTTTCATTCTTGGAGAAATCAAGGAATAAGATAATCTATTTTTCATTTCCTCTGTCAGCACTTGAAGTCAAATTCACTACTCAGAGCATCCTAACTACTCATTTATTAGAAGCAGAGACACATGGACGCTGAGTAAGACTGACGGACAGCTACAGTAACTGACAGTCAGGATATTAGCTCAGCCCTCCCCTGCTTAATTGTTAGCTTCCAGCTCTTTTGTTCCCGTTCGGTAGCTGATAGCTGACCATGCGCCACCTTCTTTTCTTTTATCGGCGCAGTTGCTGAATCCAGCGGAAATGAAAAGGTACGCAAATACAAAAGAGTGCTTTTATGAGGAAATAGATAAAAACACAAAAGGACCATCAGCCACATCCATGCAACGTGGCCCGGTTTAGCCTCGACCAAGCTTGCAAATCACACCTGAGACGGGATGGAAAAGAAACACCACTCAGACATTATGTGAGCAAAGCTGTGCCAGGCGATAGGCAAATATCTCCTACAGTGGGGTTAATTGGCAAGAATATCTAGAAAGGTTGTTTTTTTTTTTTTTTTAAAAAAAAAGCAAATTCTCACATAGCTGATGTTCGAGTCTATTTGTCAGGAGAAACGCTGGCGAGGCAATACAGCTCCTTGGGATTTGTTGTCTCCGGTGACGGGTGGGTGGATGAGTGCTCTGTGACAAACTGCGATTCAGCAGCGGCGTACAATCATGAGCTTATGTTCTGCAAAGAAAACGGCCGCTCCTCACCTCATTGCTCCCAGAGGCACACATTCCTGACTGAGTCAGCTCGCCTGTCTCTACTCTCTCCGATTCATACGGCGTGTCTGTCCCTGGGGAGATATTTTTTTTATTTTACGACATTTAGTCGGTGAAAAGCGTATAGCTTATGCAAATTGAAAATAAAAGAAACGATCGAAACATCTCTAAAGTTGTTTAGCGCTGCCATCCCACCTTCCTTGCATTTCACAGAGATATATGTAGCTTTGAATGAGCTGTCGGAAATTTTGATGGGAGTCAAATCACAATAAAAGAACCATATAAGTGAGGGAAAAAAGTTTAATGGAGCTTGTTGATCATCTCTAAGGGGGTTCTAGTAATAAAACCCAAATGTAGGATTGCAGCTACTTGCCATTAGCTTGTAAATAAAAAGTATAAAACGTTCCAACATAACAAGTCTATGATACTGTAGTTAATTTTATACCCAATGAGCTAGAGCTTCATACTAACATATGGGTGGAGCTAATAAATAAGCCAATCCATAATTTTGGTCCAACTTTTGGTCAAAGGTACAGTATGTGCAGCCCTGACCATCATGTGCATACTGTATGAGGTTGTTCTGTAAAAAGATGCCACAAAGTTGTCAAAAAATGTCTTTGTGCGCTGTAATGTTTCAATTTCCTTTCACTGGAACTAAGAAGCTTCATCATTGTTATCTGGTTCCAGCATAACAATGCCCCTGTGCACAAAGAGCTCCATCAGGATATGGTTTTGCCAAAGTTGGGGTAGGTAGAGGAACTCCAGTTTAAAATCTAGTGGAAAATTATCCCAAAAGAGTGGAGCTTATTATAGCATTTAAGGGAATCGATCTGGAATGAAATGTTCTAGTGTAGTGATAATAATGACGTGTGCACAAACATTTGGTCGTATAGCATTCAGCATTAACAAATAACGATAAACCACAAAAACCTCCCAGCGTTCAGAAAGTAGTATTTTACCAGCTATAGTAAGCAGTGGGGCTCATGAAGAGCAGTGGTGGCATAAATTGGGCAGTGGGGGCTCAAGAAGGGCATTGGGGCTTAAGTAAGGCAGTGGGGGCTTAAATAAGGCAGTGGTGGCTCAAGTAGGGCAGTGGAGGCTCAAGTAGGGCAGTGGTGGCTCAATTAAGGCAGCCGGAGCTCAAGTAGGGCAGTGGCGGCTCAAGAAGGGCAGTGGGGGCTCTAGAAGGGCAGTGGGGGCTCAAGGTGGGCAATGATGGCACAAAAAGGTCAGTGGCTCAAGCAGTTAAGTCTCTGGCTTATTGCTTTGAGGATTGGGGCTCAAGCACCAGCACTGCCAAGCTGCCACTGTTGGGCCCTTGAGTAAGGCCCTTAACCCTCCCTGCTCCAGGGGAGCTGTATCATGGCTGACCCTGTGCTCTGACACCAACCTCCAAGGCTGGGATATGTGAAGAAAGAATTTCACTGTTATAATGTCTATGTGACAAGCAAACACTTCTAGTAGTAGGAACTACACACTACCTTTTATGTGTGTGTTTGAGACGTCCTTTTTTTCAGTAAATGTAAAGTAATGTAACGATGAAAAATTGTTTATTCCAGGAAAGTGTTCTGAATTAAGAACAGAAGGACATCTCGGAACCATGACAAGCTGTGCTTTTTCAAAACAGCAACAAAAGAAAGATAGCATAATGATTAATACTCATATTACTCATATTGCTGAATGACATAAGAAGAGAAATAAACCACTTTAGAATGTACAACTTCTGAAAGAAATATTCAGCTCAGAGTTAGTGAGATTTACATACAAAGTTGTAGTGAATGTTTTGCGAATGTATCAAATCATCCCTGTTACTTATGTTAAGTTAGTAGATGTGACAATAAAATAGCAAAAATCAAAAATGGTACAAATCCATAGCAAAAACAACCAAAATAAATACAAAGCTACTTCAGAAAAACAAAAACATACCAAAGCTAAAAACATCTAGGGAAACCAATGCAAGAAAACATAAGTTAAAAAGAGAAGCTAATCAGAGGAAACACAACTCACCTTAAGAAAATTATTGAGAGCGCCCTCTGGAGGTCTGGAGGAAATTGCCCTGGGGGACATGATAGCTGGTTTAGCTAGTTAGCTACATAGTTAGCTGAGGTAGTTAGTAGGTTAAAATATTTAGTCAAATCAGAGAACAATATGAGGTGAAATTGTAAATGGTTAATGATGATGTTAATAATAATAATAATAATAATAATAATAATAATAATAATAATAATAATAATAATAATAATAATAAACATAAAAAAAGACATTCCATGAATTAACAACTATGCGACTCATCTTTGTTGTAAGAGAAAATAGGTTTAAATGTAAAATATTTATATGTGTTTTGTGACATAATTTTACTTGTCTCCTCCCTCTACTGCATATTTATTTATTTGTTTGTTTGCTTGTTTGTTTGTTTGTTTGTATAGCATCATTTTATTTTTGCTTCTAAGAGCTCATAGGTTTTGATGGGTACCTGTATTAGTCAGGAGTACACTTTAAAACTCTGGGGTCAAGACAAAGATTGCGAAGCGAGTGTTTTTTTTTGTTGTTGTTGGTTTTTTTAAATCTGTAAAAATTTTAGTTAGACATAAATGAAATGAAATAACAATCGATTAAAGTAAAACAATCTATTTCTTGTTGTGTCCCTTCATTTAAGCAACAAGGTTATATTACAGTCTCTGCAGAATCTTTGCAAAATCAAGAAAAATTCAATGTTCTGAGTTTTTTTAAAATTTTTCAAAATGACAGCAGATTTTCTGCATTTTGTCTTGTGTGACATTAAAGCAACACACATTCAACCAAAACATACTGGTTAGGGCGTACAGGCGTATAGGGCGCAATTACAGCTCTCACAATAAGACATAAGATATGTGTCTTCACTGGTAGGGGTGTAAAAGAAGAACCCTTGTGATTGTGATTTCAACAATTCAAGCGGTTTTCTGCAAAAAAAAAAGAAAAAACGCTTTGAAAATTTTCAAAAATCTAAAAATTTGTATGCAACAATCAAAAAAAAAAAAAAATCTCCTGGAGAGGTCAATGTTATCTGCAAGAATTATTATAACGCATAACATATTTAAAAATATTTTATAGTATTTTATACATCAAAGAAAAAAAAAACCTTTTTACCAGTTTGTGAATTGGAATGGAAATATCTTACCAACCCAGCTGAAGTTTATTATTTCTTAATAGAATCACACACTCAAAGTGTTTTATTCTTTTTATACCACATAAATTTGCTAATTTATATTTTATAATATTATATTCATATTTAAGAAATAATAGTTTTTATTGATTAAAGAATCATCCTCATATATTTGCCTGTTAAACAAGTTTGTATTTTTCATTTTATTTCAACATTATTTGTATCATTTCACTAAATCCAGTATAACCACCAAATGAATCGGAGTGTGATCTTAAAACAACAATTCTGTAAAACAATGAATTAATATGGAATTAGCAACATTTCAGAAAAAAATATGACCAAATGTTGTTTTTATTTATTTTTTTTTATCCGAAATAAATCCCCAAGAAGCTTGCGGTGAAATCGGTCCGCTGACGATCTCGCCAACACTGCAGTCGTAAAGGATTCAGATAAGAAAGTGAAGTTTTACGTGGCGAACACAGACGATTGGATTGATGCACACAGTGAAACGTCCCAGTGCGGAAACAGGAAGTATAAACACTCTCGGATGGCTGCTCCAATCAAATTAATGGACCAGAATTAACTGTTGTATAAAAGAGCTATAAACAATGGGTCCCTCAGCACTAGTTTTTTTTTTCTGTTTTGAATTCCTTGCTTTTGAAGACTTGTTTTATGTAGCTGAAAACTTAATGTTGCAGCTTTACTGGAGGCGCCTTTCATAAAAGATAGGAAAAAAGAACAATCCTATATATAAAAAAAAACTTCACCATATCATCAACTAGAAAGTTTATAAATTAGATAACACACGTCTTGTCCTCAAAACTAGGCTCTGTGGCTCAAATTTGAATTTTATTTGTCAAATACAACAAATGTTACAAAAAAAATAATTATATGTTATGAGAATTTGTGGAAAGAATGTTTTTTTTTTTTTTTGACTTGTCCATCTATTCATCCATTGTAAAAAATAAAATAAAATAAATAAATAAATTTATATATATATATATATATATATATATATATATATATATATATATATATATATATATATATATATATATGGGTGTGATAGAAGCGAATGGAAAATTTAGACATATTCAAAAAATAATACATTTCAATTTAAACTTTTTTTAAAAATTAAATCCTTCAAACAAAAGCTGATTTGGTCCAAAAAAAAAAATATATATATATATATACGTATATATAGATAGAATATAGAATATAGAAATAGAAATAGAATATATATAGATATATATATATATATACATATATATACGTATATATATATATATATATATATATATACGTATGTATATATATATATATATATATATATATATATATATATATATATATATATATATATATACGTATATATATATATATATATATATATATATATATATATATATATATAAATATCATTCCTGATTATTTCTCCTCCATCCTGTACGGTTGTGAGCAGGAGATTAAACGCAGGAATCTTCTGTCCTGTGACAGGTACAATTGACTTGTTCACAGTGTAGATAACAGTTTTTCCCCTTTTCTTTCTTTCTTTTTTTTTTTTTTTTTTGAAATGCTGACCTTTCCAGCGCTCGTTCAGGGTTTCCCCTTGTGAGCCGTATCGTTTAATGCCTTCTACTTATATTCGGCCTTTTACAGTGACTAGCACGTAAATCGCAGAGATTTGCCCCACTGAAGTGCAAGCACCGGAATCCGACAGATCCGCAGGAATCGCTCAGGGAGTAATCAGCAGGAATGTGGGAATCTCGGGCTGAGAACTTCTACTGCAATAGAGATCAAATAAAAATGAAGACAGACACCGAGTCCATGAGTTCTTCTGAGTATAGAAGTTTTCAAACGTATTTATTTGAACAAATCCTGAAATAAATCCGAGAACTGTAAGCTGTGTAAAATGTATTAACATAGACACGAGTATGTAGTTAACCATAATTTACATCATCCTTTTAGTAAGTACTGCTTCTCCGTAAGATATTAGTTATACACATAATACATAATTCATAACTCATACTAAATGCTGCAGGAACGGAGCAGTACCAAGACTTCATGACACACCACTGTGCATTCTCGGTGTTGCCTACAACATTACGACACCTTTTCAAATACGACACATCTGACTGATCAAAAATTGAAAGAGTTTAATTTTTCCAGTGTGATTTTTTTTTATTCTTCGCAGTTAGCTTGGCACGGCTCACACCTCTCCAGTGGACCTGGAGCGGCTCAGTGCTGGTGAAGATATTGCACAGTTCTATTTGCATGGCTCAGTAGCATCTGTAATGAAAGTTACTGTGGAAGGAGCTTAGGGCGAAACCGCATGAGGAAACGTCGTTCTAAAGCTTACATCATAAATCCCAACAAGAAAAGGAGAGAAGGATGTAGAAAGTAAATCGCACCGTTCTCCCTTTTTATTCCAAATGATCTGGTATCTGTATAGGAAATGATGCCACAGTGATGTGTTTCATGTAAACTGTTTTTTAGTGTTATTACATGAGAAAGCAAGTTTAGATGGTTATACATTTACAGCATTTGGCAGAAGCCCTTATCCAGGGTGACTTTTTTTTAAGATCTCATCTTTATACAACTGCGCAATTGAAGGTTAAGGGCCTTACTTGATGGTCCAGCAGCAACCGCTTGGTAGAGCTGGGATTTGAATTCATGACCTTCTGAGCATCAACCCAACACCATAACCTCTTAGCTACCACATAACATAGTTAAAAGTCAGATCATTTTCCATGAATCCATATTTTGTTACAGCTAATGTTGTAGAATATTGGCCAAGCAAGTTGTTTCCTGTTGCGTACAGGTAGGATCTCCGATGTTTGTGAAATGCTCCAGAAAACTGCGTTGGGCCGACAAACAAAACAAAAATCAAAACAAACGTGTAGCCAATGAGCAGAAAGGGGCGTGTCATTTCAATATGCGGCGGAGAGAGTGTTCAGTGCGCATGTGTGACATTTAGCAGAAAGCGGTTTTAACATTGACATGGAGGATAAAAACAAAGACAGAAAGTGAAGACTTACGATAAGGCAAGAAGTAGGACGTGTTAATATAGGATCAGCTTTCCAGCGCTGGAGAGAACTGAAGGAGCAGGAAGTTGGCCACATATTCACAGGTTGGAGTTTCCAGAGTCAATAACTCCTGAGCTAAACGCTGTTACTACACAAATAACACCTCTTTTCTATCGTAGTAATGTAGAGAGGCAGCTACAACCGCGTTTTGTGTAGTAACAGCATTTAGCTCAGGAGTTACTGACTCGGGAAACTCCAATCTGTGAATATGTGGGTGACTTTACTTAAGACGCCGAGGCGCTTTTTTCCTTCTCGATAGATGAGTAACGTTGGTTTTGCTTTGTTACACAGAACTAATATATGCCTTTGTCCTTTACATGATTATGCTTGTGTGTCATTTTTGCTTGTTTGTTTATCTACAATCGTATTGTTCTTTCCTTCAGCCATGATAAAGACACATTTCTTTCCATTAGTTGTCTGGGTTACGTATGTATGTGTGGGCGGAGCTATCGATACAGGGGCGGGGCCTATTTGGGTTAGGGGTGTGTTTGTTTTGGTGACTCTATATGTCAACATTGGCTTTCAAACATCGGAGACCGCACCTTTAATTATGACAGCATGTACAACAACCATTTGATTCTATCTGTATACTGGAAATAAAAAAAACCTTCTCTCTCATTTTACTAGAAAAACCAGAATACAAAATCTTCTCAGGACATGACTGAAGCCGTAGCACTGACACTGAATACTCCTTTCTTTTTCTTCTACCTCTTCTTCTTCTTCTTCTTCTTCTTCTTCTTCTTCTTCTTCTTCTTATTATTATTATTATTATTATTATTATTATTATTATTATATTTAAATTATCTGGAGCTTCTGCCAAACAAGTCTCTTATTTGTTAACAATGTGTTACAATAAAAACTACACCATATTTAAACAGCCACTTGTTATAAACCTGTGGTTTAAAAAATTATCCAGCCCTATAGCCATGACCACTGGTGGGGGGTATGTGGTAACTTAGAGGTTAAGGCAATAGATTACCCCAGGTCAACCAAGCTGCCACAGCTGGGCCCTTGAGCAAGGCCCTTAACCCCCAAGTACTTAGATGTATAAAATAAGATAAAAATGTAAGTCGCTCTGGATAATGTACAGATGTTATAGTAAATTAATCAACACAAAACTGAGTATTCAATAAAGCTGTGCTATAAGATTCTATTTCACTTCCTAAACTGATTCACACATTGTCGATGTGTGTGGGGCAAATACAATAAGAAGAAATCTCTCCTTTTTTTTTTTTTTTTTTTTTTGAAGCAAATTAGATCTGCAAGGAGTAACACAAGCAGAAAATTCAATTGACTCCAATGATCTTCATGCAGATTTTCTTTTAGTCTATTGAAAAGGATTTTTTTTTTTTATATATTATTATTATTATTACAGTTTAACTTTCCTCCACAGTACAGTACGTGTACGAATTTCACTTAAGGGTCTTTATGCCTTTACTGCTGACCTGACAGAAGAACTAAGAACTCACAGGGAAATAAAAGGGACTTCACGTTCCTAGCAATGAGGGGTCTGAGAAATCTCTGAAAGCCTCCATACAGAAGAGACATGGAAACTCCTTTCAATTTGCCTGCTGCCTTTTTTGCTGATAGGATTTCATCAAACGCTGTGAAATAAAATAGACCCTTCAGTGATGCTCTAGCATGGCAAATTCCAAAGAAAATGATCCACCAGGGATGACCTGACTGTGTGCCTTAAGGAAATATTGTGCATTTGAGCAGCACTGACCCATGATGGAGCTGAAGCCAAATGCATTCACAGACACTAAAAGGATGATCTAAGGTTCCCTGTAGAGAGGAGAAGCTGTCGAAATGTTAGGCGTATACACACCGCATCACAGAGTACCGCGCTCCCTACTACAGTAGTGGTATTGACCTGTGTAGACTTTATGCTTTTAATTTGACAAGGTACTCAAAAAAAGCATCCTGTGTCTTCAGGCCTCATCTTGACCTTGTCTGAGTTTGGGATGATGTTCCCTCTCGAGAGGAGAAGCTACACAAGCGGTACATAGTGAAATATAGCATGTACCATGGACTCGAAATACTCTCACAGCCACTGCGATGATGTGTAGATGTTATGATTCTACTTGAACTCACATTTATTCGGATAAATCGCTGGTACTGTACGTCTGTGTGGGATTTTAAAACGTTTCAGTGTTTCGTGATGTGCAGGTTTTTCTATAAAGGTGAACTCTGTATCCTTCTCTCAGAAACTTTCTTCACATAGACCGTGATCTATTAATACTGTTAAAAAAAAAAGGAGCTGGAAGACAATTGGTGTATTTGGAACAATCAAATGAAAAGCAATGAGATAAACTGATATACCGAGCTTTAAAAAAAAAAGAAATGGAAATGGCTCTTGTGATGGCTTTTTTTTTGAGGTGAAGTGATGACTTTTTTTTTTTTTTGGAGGTGTTTCCAGGAAATCCATAGAAAGGAAAAATCTTCTCATGAGCTTTTCTTCATTATTACTACATTGATTGTTCACCACACTATCATTCATTCATTCATTCATTCATTCATTTTCTATCGCTTATCCGAACTACCTCGTGTCATGGGGAGCCTGTGCCTATCTCAGGCGTCACCGGGCATCGGGGCAGGATACACCCTGGACGGAGTAACACACAATCAATATTTCTGAAATCCTGCCCACATTAATGCAACGGTGGATATCACTAAATGTTTACAGCCGTAACTAAAAGCAATTCAACTGGAGTAATTTATTTCAGTTTCTTTCTTTCTTTATTTCTTTCTTTCTTTCTTTCTTTCTTTCCTTCCTTCCTTCCTTCCTTCCTTTCTTTCTTTCTTTCTTTCTTTCTTTCTTTCTTTCTTTCTTTCTTTCTTCCTTTCTTTCTTTCTTTCTTTCTTTCTTTCTTTCTTTCTTTCTTTCCTTCCTTCCTTCCTTCCTTCCTTTCTTTCTTTCTTTCTTTCTTTCTTTCTTTCTTTCATTCTCTTTTTCTTTCCTTCCTTTCTTTCTTTCTTTCTTTCTTTCTTTCTTTCTTTCTTTCTTTCTTTCCTTCCTTCCTTCCCTCCTTTCTTTCTTTCTTCCTTTCTTTCTTTCTTTCTTTTCTTCCTTCCTTCTTTCTTTCCTTTCTTTCTTTCTTTCTTTCTTTCTTTCTTTCTTTCTTTCTTTCTTTCTCAACACAAAAGAAACTAAAACAGATTATTTCTTGGAAGGCCAAGATTTGTACAACTCACACAATCTTAGCATCCTGAAGAAACCTGGGCATCACATTTTATACTGTAAGTGGTAGTTGCCAAACCATAAGGGAACACTCAGACGATTCTGCCCTACCCTCTGATACACCCTCCCTAAGTCTTCTAAATCCTTTCCCTCCGGAGATGATGGCTGCAGACGTGACCCTGTCCCTCCTGTGGCCGTCCTTCTCACAAGGTCGACCCCTGACCCACATTTCCGGATCGTCGTCGAGTTCATAGATAGAGCCGTCCTCGAGGCTGTGTTCTAAAGACTCTAACGATGAATTTGAGGACTCGTCACATCGAGCATTCAGTGGTTGTCCTGGTAAACCGATGGTGGAACGAACACGGTATTGAAGAAGGACACTCCTCCGGTTTTTCCGGCCTTCCACGATCGAGGAGCCGCTACATTGCTGCACGGACTCCTGGGAGGAGGAGTCAGTTCTCTCCTCCCCTCCACAGGCCGAGTCGGGGGCTTCCACGACTGAATCTCGCTTCAGCAGATCTGGAGATAAATTGCTCCTGATTGCCACCAGAAAGTCCACAGGACCACAGTGAGCATTTAAAGAGGTCATCGCTTTACCTGCAGAACATATTCATAACATTAGCAAAAAAAAAAATAAAAAATCATCAATTTAAGGTCAGTCTGTCAGCCATTTAAGGTTAGCAACATGCTTACATAAATAAACCATTCATTCATTCATTGAATTCTACCTCGGGTCACGGGGAGCCTGTGCCTATCTCAGGCGTCATCGGGCATCGAGGCAGGATACACCCTGGACGGAGTGCCAACCCATCACAGGGCACACACACACTCTCATTCACTCACACACACACACACACTACGGACAATTTTACAGGGATGCCAGTCAACCTACCATGCATGTCTTTGGACCGGGGGAGGAAACCCCTGAGGCACGGGGAGAACATGCAAACTCCACACACACAAGGCCAATACTAGAAATATACACACATCTAAACTGCTTCATTCTGTTTCGGGTAAATGCAGAAATGAAACCTATCCTGGAAAAACTTTGTGCAGTGCATGAACACAACCTGAACAGGATGTCTGACCATTGTTCACACATTCACACACTTGTTCACATGTAGAGGCAATTTAGCACAGCCAGTCAACCTACCAGCATGTTTTGGTGTGAGGTGGAAGGAAACTAGAGAACCAGGAGAAACCTCATGCAGAGCCAGAGTGTGAAAGAACAGTGTGAAACTCCACGAGCTCAGGATCAAACTGAGGCTAAGCTAAAACCACAGCTTCGTAGTAACTTTTATACAAACATGTCCTGACAGTACGTCAACACAGGTCACAACAGTAGTTATTTGTTCATGAAAGATTTATAGTACAGTAGAATGTGGTTTGGGACATAGACCCGTTGGTGTGGTAAGCAGAAAGGGCTTACCTAAACACTTTACCTGTTTCCTAAACACTTCGATAGCTAACTGAACATCGTTGGCTTGTATTTTAGACGATTTCCTATTGTTCTACTGTATGTTTTCTGTTTTCTATAAATAATCCTATATGGTTTTTTTTTTCCTCCACCTCTGGATGCTTTGAGTATTGTATCATGCCATCCAGACCGTCTAATGCCCATCTGTCCTCAGTTGTTAATTAACACCATCATCCCCAATGCGCAGGGAAAGTGTATTTTCAAGCCTTTCTATTTTTTACCATAGTACTATATTCATTCTCAAAATTCTCAAGACATGTGGAATAGAAACCCACCAATTCCCACAACTCCAAGTACAAAAAACGTCCCTAAAATAGCTTCTGCACAAACAAGGGCCGCCTACATACCTGTTATTTTAGGGATGCCTTCCAGCTTGGGTACAGGCAGTGTTATGATGATGCCCTGGGCTGTTCCCACCCACAAGAAGCCCTGGCAAATCAACAGACTGGTGACCTTCACATTCTTCTGACCTGAAAAGAAAAAAAGAAATGAAATGCAGCTGATGAAAGAAAAAGCTGACGGCTTCATCGTGTGCAAGACAGCATTGTGGGTTCACACCACAGCAGGATGTTTTCAGTCTTTTGCGAAGAGTTACTTTTTTTTCTCTCGAGTTAAAAAATAAAGGATTGAGAACAAAAAGGTGATTTTTTATGTTTTTAAACAGAAACGATATCCAAGGTAGTCAGCATCGGTGCTTTTAAAGAGGATGGGAATGTTTCTCTCGGCTCCATACTTTCACTCGGTACTCGGATATGTGGGAGGATAAATAAATGGAAGCGCATATTTTTGAACAGTAACATTTTTACTTAAATATTAGGCCTATACTATATAATATAAACAGCTTATTCATGGGATTGTGTGGTAGATGCTCTGAATGGTCTAAGGTACAGATTTAAATAATGTTAAAAAAATTACATGGTACGGGAGGGAGGAAGGAAGGGAGAGGGGAGTGAGGGAGGGAGGGTAGAGGGGAGGGAGGAGGGAGGAGGGGAGGGAGGGAGGGAGGGATGGGAGGGAGGGAGGGGAGGGAGGGAGGGAAGGAAGGAAGGGAGAGGGGAGGGAGGGAGGGAGGGAGGGAGGGAGGGAGGGAGGGAAGGAAGGCAGGGAGAGGGGAGGGAGGGAGGGAGGGAGGGAGGGAGGGAGGGAGGGAGGAGGGAGGGAGGGAGGATGGAGGGAGGGAGGGAGGGAAGGAAGGAAGGAAGGAAGGGGAGAGGGGAGGGAGGGAGGGAGGGAGGGAGGAGGGAGGGAGGGAGGGAGGGAGGGAGGGAGGGAGGGAGGGAGGGAGGGAGGAAGGAAGGAAGGAAGGAAGGGAGAGGGGAGGGAGGGAGGGAGGGAGGGAGGAGGGAGGGAGGGAGGGAGGGAAGGAAGGAAGGAAGGAAGGAAGGAAAGAAGGGAGGAGGGAGGGAGGGAGGAGGAGGGAGGGAGGGAGGGAGGGAGGAAGGAAGGAGGGGAGAGGGGAGGGAGGGAGGGAGGAGGGAGGGAGGGAGGGAGGGAGGAGGGAGGGAGGGGAGGAAGGAAGGAGGGAGGGAAGGAAGGGAGGGAGGGAGGGAGGGAAGAGGGAGGGAGGGAGGAGGGGAGGAAGGAAGGAAGGAAAGAAGGAAAGAAGGGAGGGAGGCGGAGGTGAGTTGAGGTAAGGGGAGGAATGGAAGTTATGGCTGGGGAGAAGGAGGGATGTTAGGACGGTCATGTCTCTTTCTTTCTCTTTTTTCTTTCCTTCCTTCCTTCCATCCTTTCTTTCTTTCTTTCTTTCTTTCTTTCTTTCCTTCCTTCCTTCCCTCCTTTCTTTCTTCCTTTCTTTCTTTCTTTCTTTTCTTCCTTCCTTCTTTCTTTCCTTTCTTTCTTTCTTTCTTTCTTTCTTTCTTTCTTTCTTTCTTTCTTTCTCTCAACACAAAAGAAACTAAAACAGATTATTTCTTGGAAGGCCAAGATTTGTACAACTCACACAATCTTAGCATCCTGAAGAAACCTGGGCATCACATTTTATACTGTAAGTGGTAGTTGGAGCCTGTGTCTATCTCAGGCGTCATCGGGCATCAAGGTAGGATACACCCTGGAGAGAGTGCCAACCCATCACAGGGCACACACACACACACACACACACACACACACACACACACACACACACACACACACACACACACACACACACACACACACACACTCTCATTCACTCACACACTACAGACAATTTCCCAGAGATGCCAATCAATCTACCATGCATGTCTTTGGACCGGGGGAGGAAACCGGAGTACCCGGAGGAAACCCCCGAGCCACGGGAATCGAACCCCCAACCCGGTGTGAGGCAAACGTGCTAACCACTAAGCCCCCCAAAGAAAATCAATAAAAATCAATTATTGTTGGTTAATGTACATGGTGATGGTATTCCATCGTAGACGTTTGCGTAACGTTTACGGTCTCCATTGTCAGTGATTTGTATCGCTGATCCTGTTTTTCTGCCACTTGAATGAATTCAGGACAGAAGACTTTGTTTTGCGGTGGTACCAATATCTCTGTTTC